>NC_081767.1:31662131-31959631 GCF_963082965.1 Carassius carassius | reverse complement strand
GAGAACTTACTGTATGTTTATTAATGTAAGGGTTTTTATTTTATTTTATTTTGAATCACTGACACACACACACACACACATACTTATTTATATATATATAAAATGCCTTAGCATATAACATACAGAAACTGTAAGGAGTTCTCACTTCATAAAGTGTTTAATTCATGTTTAATGTTTAAGTATTAGCACGCACACATTAGTGGTCAGATCTGTGAACGTGTGGTACTTGAGAAATAATTATCAGATACAGTTCACCTTTATATCTGTGAGAACGTTAACTCACACCCACCGCTCTTAATAGCACTCAGTAATCAGCACTCATTAATCCATTATTAATATAATACAAATAGTTAATGAAATATTGATTAACTGTATTTTACATTTCTCTATATATATTAAACATTTAAAATATAGATCACAATAAATATTAAAACTATTCTAACATGTACAGTACATTGCAAGGAAGGCGTACTGAGGCTTGCATATGAATCCATTCAGGTTTTCTTCACAAGTGCTGAACGACTGTAATGCTGAATTTTTGTGATCTTTGACAGAGGCAGGATCCCGTAGCCTGGGGGCCGGATTTTGCTGCCATGTCTCGGGATGTGCTGAACATTCGCTATACCCTCCTGCCGTATTTGTACACATTGATGTATGAAGCCCACGTTCATGGGAACACTGTGGTCAGACCGCTGTTGCACGAGTGAGTGTTCATGCTTCTCTATAGTTCACACACAAAAGAAAATCATTTTGTCATCATTTGCTCTCATTTGCAATTTCAAAACCATGAGTTTTCTAACATCTATTCAAACATTAAGGAAACATTCCATTTGATCATTTTGCAAACATTATGAGAATGTTTTTTTGAATGTTCTTGAACATTCTACTAAAACATTTCAGAAAAATGTTCCATGAATACATTTACAAAAGTTATTTTATATACAAAGAAAACATATTAAATCAAGTAAAGTGTCTACTTTGTAACGTTTAAAATACATAAAAGAATAAATGGTCAGTTTTATCATATTTTTAATTATTAAAAACTTAATGCTCACAAATAGGTAAAACCTAGTGGTTTGAAGGATAGTAACAAAGATTGGTAAGGATTTAAAATTAGTTAATTATTTTGTATTAATATTATTATTATTATTATTATTATTATTATTATTATTATTATTATTATTATTATTATTATTATTATTATTTTTAAGGCTGCACTGATCCTTAAATAGTATTTTAATGTCATCTATTGATTCTTGTTCTGAACATGCCTGACGGGATTGTTTGGTATATGAACTATTGTTACACTGAAATAACTCTTAGTACAATACAGAACTGTAGGTCTGTAAATTGTGCAAATCTATGATTTTTTTTATTTTTTTGCTCAAAGTAAACAAATAAAAGTAAAAAGGACATAATTTGGGGGGACAACAAAATGTAAACCTCTATACTGTGTTGAGGTGTGAAAACCAGTTTTCATCTTTGAATTATATAATGTTTTTGTGCTAATGTTTGGAAAGTATTATAAGACCAGATCACTTTAAACAAATGTTCTATTGATGTTACTGGAATAATTTTTTTCAGAACTTTGAGAGAACTTTGCCATAACATTTAAGGAAGTTCTGTGAATGTAGCAAGGCTTGTGAGTTAATGATGACAGAAGTTTCCTTTTTGTGTGAAATATCCCTTTAAGACCTTCATTCATGTTCTGCTCCTCTCTTTCCTTCCAAATATATCTTTATTACACCATCTTTTCTTTCTGACACTATTTTCAGTCCATCCTTTCGTTTCAATTACATTTCCCCCGAAGCACCATGGGAATGACTAACCAGAACTTGGGCTTCTGTATTGGTCTTATATTCCTGATTTTTTTTTTTTTTTTTTTGGTATCGCTACTCTGTTGTCCCATCTAAGCTTCCTCTTCCACGCTGTTTTTAGCAGCCTCATATATTGGACAGAATGTACTATTTTGTTCAGCATCTCAACCTTTGCATGTTTTCATTTCATGCTCTAAAATTCTCTCAATTTTACCTTTTTTCCCTCTCTCTCTCTCTCTCTCTCTCTCTCTCTCTCTCTCTCTCTCTCTCTCTCTCATGAACTGCATGAACACTGCGTGGATGATGTTCTGTACTGTAGGTTTGTCACTGATGAAAAAACATGGGACATCGACAGACAGTTCCTCTGGGGTCCCTCTCTTCTAATCACACCGGCTTTGGACCCGGTATGAACTCAAAAACACCCTGGCTATGGTCACACTACAAGCCAAAGTATCTAGTAGTTTATTTTTAGGTTGTTTACATAATCTTATAAAACATTATAACGCCCCTGAAATGACCAACATCCACTTTTTTTATATATAAAAATTTATTTATTTTTAGTGTAACTATATTTTATTATTAACTAATTATAATTAGTACAATTTTTGTATTATATGACTTACTATTTACTACTACTACTATTTAAATATTTTATATATATATAAAGAGAGAGTGCAACATTTTTCTTGTTTTTCCCCTCATTTTTCGTTTTCTTTTTTTTTCCTCATTGATTTTGTTCTGTGAAGGGTGTTACTGTGGTCAGGGGATACGTGCCAAATGACCGCTGGTATGATTACCACACGGTAAGCAGTTTACCAACATGCAAGTAAGCATTTTATTAGTAAGCATTCAAATATTTGTAATTGGATGTCAAATAAACAACCAATCATAATTTAGCTGGGTTCCAAACAAATTAAACCTGCACTGCTTTGTCCTCTGTATATTGGGGTCTCTTATCTGCTTATGTGTGATTTTTTGTCTTCCAGGGTAAAGCTGTTGGAGTGCAAGGACAGTTTGTGGATATGGATACACCGTTAACAAAAATTAACTTGCATGTGAGAGCAGGACACATCCTGCCCTGGCAGAAACCAGAGAACAACACACACTACAGGTGAAGAGAGGCTGCATGTTTGTTAAGAGCTGTTTAAGGAGCCCTTTTTCTATACTTCCATGGTACTTTTCCTTTTTCAGGAAGCTTCTTGCACCACAAACAGTCAATTTCACACTCTTTCTGAAAACTGAATAATTAATCATATGTAAACGTGAGTGGTTGTCTATAAATGTGTATAAATATATATATATATTTTTTCTTTTCTTTCTTGTAGTCGTCTGAATCCATTGGGTCTGATTGTTGCTCTTAATGAAGGTGTAGCAAATGGATCCCTGTTCTGGGATGACGGAGAGGGAATTAGTGAGTTTTGTTTGCGTGTGTGTGTGTGTGCTCTTGTTTTTGTGACATATCAGAACACAACTCTGTATAATGACATGGGTATGACACAGGTATTACGCTTATAAATCATAGAGAATGAGTTTTTTTTTGAGAAAGTAAAAATGCACAAAGTTTCCTGTGAGGGGTAGGGTTGGTGTAGGGTGATAGAATATACAGTTTGTACAGTATAAAAACCATTATGCCTATGGGATGTCCCCACTTTTCACAAAAACAAACGTGTGTGTGTGTGTGTAAGGATGGGAATCATGAGGAATTGTATGGTTTTGATTTCTCTTGATGTTTCCAGTTCCATTAATGATTTATTCAACCCAGACTCATTAGACATATGTGGAAACATGACTTTTCTGCAAAGTGATATTACTTTGTTCCACTGTATTGTGATGCTTTCAAAGCGAAGTGTTCAGCGAGTAGCCTTTATCCTCAACAGACAAATGCAACTCTTGCAACTTTTTATTAAGTTGGCTGTACATATTGTGGCAGTTCGGAAGTGAAATATCCAGTGAATGGTCCTGATAAGTCAATGTTCTTGTGTTTGAAAGTAACATACTACCTACACTAAGCCACACCATAAACATATTGTTAATAAAAGTGATAAAAACAAATTTTTCTCTGCAGTGCAAGGCTGTAACGAGGTATCTGTTCTGAGGTTATTATATAGTATTGTGTAAAGAAACATGTGAAAATAAGTCTTGATGAATCACTGATTTGCTCCTGTAATCATAATTGCTGTGAAAAGGAATATAATTTACTGTCACTAGTGTGCAGTGAATTAGTGTTGGGCGATATGGTCATTTTTCAAATCGTCATATCGTCAGTAGGGGTGTAACGGTTTACAAAATTCACGGTTCGATACAATACACTGGTGTCACGGTTCGGTACGTTTTAGATACAGCAAAAAGAAAAAGTTGGCAGATAAATTTCCTTGATTTTTAAAAAATGTTTTATTTATTAAAACTAACAAAGTATGTTTTTTCTTTTTTTTTTTTACATTGAACAATGATGGAGCTATTCTTTACCCATCTTCTATGGTGTTTTCTTAGCAGCATACTGTATAAAACAAAAACAGCTCCTTATAAAAAAAAAATGAAAATGTTATATTAGTTATGAACAAATACAAAGATGTAACTTTTTATATGGAACTCTATAACTCTTTGTATTGAGTGTGTTTTTACTCAAGTGGTTCTCTATAGGGCTTATGTTTTTTGGAACAAAGCAGGAATTACGGTCTGTCTGAAATGGGCTCGTGAAGGAATATTGTAACGGGGCTCAATTACATTAAGCATGTTCTTAAAACCTACGTTTTCCACTACAGAGTAAGGCGCTCGCTCACTCAGTACGCGCTGAAGGCTCGTTGCAAAATGGCTAATGCGTTTAACAGACCAGAAATAGAAGATCCTTCAATAACAAACAGGTCTGGTGTTTGGGTGCACTTTGGATTCCCTGTAAGCTATAATGGTGATGATAGAATCAATGGTAAATAGTAAGGTCTCATATCCGCGGCTATAACGTAAATGTAGCCTACCAATCGCCGTGGTGATGTCTTTTGCCCTGTTTGAATCCGTTGAAAATGTCTGTCTAAATGCTGCAGGGATAGTTTGTTGCATTTATGCTTCTCCTTTTTTCCGTCTTTTCCCAGATACTGACACCCTAAGGTGATGTCGGCGTAAATGAGTTGACATGTTTCAAGTATTCCCATGATGTTTTTTTTTTTTTTTTTGTATTCCCACTGGTGTAACCCTAGATGCGACATATTGTTGTTTTTTTTCTCCACCGCTCTTTTGCCATCACCATTATAGCTTACAGGGAATCCAAAGTGCACCCAAACACCAGACCTGTTGGTTATTGGAGGATCTTCTATTTCTGGTCTGTTAAACGCATTGGCCATTTTGCACCGAGCCTTCAGCGTGTATTACTGAGTGAGCGAGCGCCTGACTGAATAGCCTAACATAAACATATAAGTTGGTGTTTTTTTGTTCTTCGGGGGTGTCAGGGGCGTTGCCCGTTACGTCGTTTGGGTTATTGGGCTACCTTGTTGAACGCATATCATTATATTTCACTTTTTTTTTTATTTTCCAAATATAATTAATTAGTCCAACGAACCGTTCGGTCCATAATGCGTACCGCTTACCGAACGGTTCAATACGAATACGCGTATCGTTACACCCCTAATCGTCAGCCCATGAGATCGACGATACATGATATTATCGTGCATGGGTGGAGCAAGAGAGAGACTCTTTGTTCTTGTCATAGCAGAACTATTTAGTGTTTTGAACCGCGCAGGTGCATGAGAGAGAGCTTATGGACTCACCAATAATCTGAAAATATACTTTCAAACATACAGTATTTTTATATTTAACGTTAGTTTATCAGTATTTAAAACCGCTAATTCATATATAGTTGGACGCAACTGGCATATCGCATCCTGTGACAAATTTGCCGCATTTGCGCACATAAGTTATCAGTCTAATGTTCTGCAAAATCACTGCACAAAAACTGTGAAAATCAATAGTTTAACACTAATATTGGACATAAATGAAAAGTATTCAAAACGGGTAAGTTAATATATTTGGAGTAAAGTTCAATCTCCGGACTGTGTGGCCCATGACGAGGCCGATGCACCTCCACAGAAACAAGAATGAGATGCACGCTCACATAACTGTGGCATTAAACTTAGTCAGTGAGAACACGTTTAAAATATTGCACATATATAGGCCATTCAGTTTACTTGTTAAAGTGCAATGAAATGCCTCATATCTGCAGACGATGTAAGTTACGTATGTTTGTGAATGGAGTCTTCTTCACCGACTACAGGCTCTAATCCTCATTTGCGCGCGCTAGGGCTGAAACGATTCCTCGAGTAACTCGATTACAAAAAATGATCGAAGCAAATTCCTCTGCCTCGAAGCCTCTTTTAATTTATTTTAAATCTCACGTCAGGTTCTTTCGCAATTATTTTTTTTTAATGTGACACAACGCGTTTACGTCACCCACAAAGCGAAAGGAGACACAAGCGCTGCATCCGAAATCTCATACTGCAAGGAGTCAGTAGTGTTTTGATTTGAGGGTGCGTGCAAATGTAAAGAGAACGTCGTGGCGTGTGTCCATTGCAAGATAGAGCTGGCATACCACAACTAGGGCCCTATGATTTCCGCGATGCCGAAAATGCGGAGGGAATCGCAGAATCCAGTCATAAAAACGGAATTTACAGTTAAATGCGGAATGGCACGGAATTTGCCAAATTTTGAATGAATTAATCAAAAATAGGTCATTGCACTTACATCAAATCACGATATGGACTAATATCTGTAAATATTAAGCCGGAACAGTCTATTTAAATATGAATCCTGCATGTTCTGCGTGTCTCTGTTAATGAATGGAGCAGAAGCGAGTCTTCCTTTATTAACACACACTGAAGCGCGCGTGACGCTCGCGGTGATTTCAGCATCTTTCCTCTCACTCAATAAAGACGTGAACACATGAGGAACATCTCCAGAACTGCTCTGACAGTCACTTCATGAGCATTTAACCGTTTGATTTGAGTAAAACTAGCGTCACATCACATACACAGAACTGTAAAGGTACGTCAACCCGTCAAAATAAAAGTCCGGTTAAAGACTACAGTTCAGCAGAATGTACATAGCCTACTACTACAAAAAAAAGGTTTAATCACACAACATTTCTTCCATGTCTTATATTTAATAGTAAATCCCCTTTGTTTACCAAAAAGTTAATAATCAATAATTAAAAGATAAATTAAATTAATGTTTTATGTGTTTAATGTGCATCTCAGAAAATGCTTTATTTAAAAGCTCAACTGAATGGCACTTAAATACACTTAATTCATCAGTCAACTTTCTTGTCATTGTTCACAGTACAAGTACATACAGAGAAACAATGGGTAATAATAAATGTTTATTTTTTATATATGCATTGCATTCTATGCATTTAAAAAATAAAAATATTTTTTTTCTAAAAAAGGAAACTTAGTTGTTCATTTTTAGAGACCTGTGACGGTCATGCACGTTCAACATGGACGTTAATACACACAAACACACACTGAGACTGTTTGGTGATACAAGAGTTTATTGTAATTATTGATCAGAGAGTGAATAAAATACCTGCAACCCTCAGGCCACACTCTCCACTGCAGAAACAAAAACAGACTACCTTCCATTACAAAGACATTCACATTTATACTGGTGGCCAGCACCATTACCACATGTGGAGGGACAAACTCACAGAAAACACTTTACACATGTTCCCTTAAATATACAGTGTCTGAAAGAAACATATTGGCATGATGTTCTACTTAATAAATCTACTTTGATGTTATTAATTCGTTCACATTAAACTGGAAATACAGCAACAAGTCAGCCACGTTGCCCTTGAATCCCCCACGTTCAATTAATAAATGGTAGATTCCCACCCTAAGCGGAACCAATAATTCCGGCCATTGTTTCTTACCAGGACTCTAAAAATAATGGGACAAACGCTACACGGGAACAGTACACATAGTTTACAGGTATTTCATTCACTCTCTGATCAATAATTACAATAAACTCTTGTATCAAAAAATAGTCTCGGTGTGTGTTTGTGCGTATTAACGTCCATGTTGAACGTGCGTCCCTCCGTGACCATCACAAGACCCAGGAGTCTTATTTTCTCTTGCATAATTAATATTGTACTTTAATTAAGCAAAAACACATTTTATCCGATTACTCGATTAATCGATGGAATTTTTTGGTAGAATACTCGATTACTAAAATATTCGATAGCTACAGCCCTAGCGCACGTGTGTGTGTGTGTGCTTGTGTGTGTGTGTGTGTGTGTGTGTGTGTGTGAAATGCGTTGCTGAAGTGAAGTAGCTGGGCAGTTTGATAGCCGAATTATAATAGGCCGCCTAATAAAAATAATAATAATTATTATTATTATTTTAGTTTAATACGTGAATAGGAGAATGTGCCTAATATCGTCTTGACTATTGAGAGAGACATCGTCGATATCTCTGACTATCGTCGATACACAATACTATCGTCTATCGGTACAGCCTTACAGTGAATTGTAAGTATAGACATGTTTCTGGATTTTAGCAAAAATGTAGGAAGAAGCACATATTTCCAGTGAGCCTATGTTGGATTTTTTTTTTTCTTTTTTTCTTGTATCAAATTGCTAACATATTCTAATTTAAAATCTCATCAGCATTACAAGCAATAAAATTGTGTGTGTGTGTGTGTGTGTGTGTGTTAGTTTCTGTATTTGTTTATGTAGATCATTTAAAATCATTTATCCCAATGTATTAAAATACTGTTCTTCTTTTTAATCTTATTTTCTTTCTCATAACAGATACTGTTCAGAATGGACAATACCTCTTGACAACTTTCTCTGTGTTTGATGTACGTTAATATGGTTTGAAGAAAGCTAAGTGTGCAGTTCTTTCATATTTATTTGGATTGTGGTCTTTAAATCCAATAGGGAATCCAAGATTGTCCATCTCACTTGAAGCCAAACATCTGTGGCCACTTTCTATTTATTAACACATCCAGATCCAAAACTGTTTCATGCTGTAGCAGCTCAAGGCCACTTGGCCCAGGTCAGAGCTCTCTGGACGTCCTGTGTGTTTGATGTTATATATGCAGAGATTATTTGAGCGGTGGGGAAAACACGGCCCTGTGGAGTTGAGAACTGTTTGTAAAACGAGGTCAGATTTAGCTAGTTTGAGTTGTCTCAGCACAGATGTTACATAAATACTGAAACAACACAATTTTCTGTTATTATTCATTCTGTTCAAGTAAGATTAAAGTGAGTTCATCTCAAGAAACGGGTCATATGTCCAAGTTTTTGCATTGACATTGCTTTCAAGATAATTTAGTTGTCAGTAGTTATCATATTCATATACATTTTTGTTCATACTGTAAATGGCCATGTGTGTGTAACAGCTGTGCTGTGTTATGTTTCTAGCGGAATCTTACCAGCAAGGTTTCTGTAAATGGGCTGGCCGAGGCTGACCGACTGACCCTGGGTGTCGTGAGGGTTTGGGGTGTAACAGAGGATGTCTCTCAGGTTAACATGAAAGTGGCTGGGAAGCTTGACACCACCTTGGATCACCACTATAACCCTGAGGTGAGATGCTTCACGCAAACATATACTTAACCATTCATATACCATTCATGCTGTCACAACAGATACAATTATGAGAAATTATACTTTTTGTTTTTTTTTGGGACGTCAAAAGGTGCTGCTCGAAAAAATAAAATCTGTTTTATTTTTATTCAGTTTTATTCATTTGAAAATAAGTCAGTAAATCATTACCATGCAATGTTTAAAAAAAGTAAGCTGCCAGGTCGATAAATTAATTACATTCAAAATTTTTGAAATGCAGCTTTTAAAATGCATTTTTTAATTGATTGTTTTTGAAGCTATGTATTTGCCATGTGTTTGCCAGTTTATAAAATGGTTGATTTTAGTAAAAATGTTTAAATGTATGCAATTAAATAGTTTAATGTTTTAAGAGATATTATTTTCATTAGAATGAGGAATTTATAAATACTTATTATTTATCTTAAAATTATTTATACAATATGGAAGGGTTTGTTTGCTTTAATTTATCCTGGTCAAATTTCACCCCAAAATCAATAGGAAATATATAATTAAATTTATTTAATTTATTATTATTTTTATTATTTTTTTAAAGAGACTTTAACATTTTACTTGTAACATTTCTAAGATATATTATTTTCTTAAAATAAAAATAATAATAATATTATATAATTGTTATACTATTAAAATTATTTATATATTATGGAAGTATTAGTTTACTGCCTCCGTGCTGAGAACAGTGTGTGTGTGTGTGTGTGTGTGTGTGTGTGTGTGTGTGTGTGTACACACACATATACACGTATATAAACCATAATAAGAAGCATTGAGAACAATTTAGAAGCTAGAC
Source organism: Carassius carassius (assembly GCF_963082965.1). Taxonomy (NCBI): domain Eukaryota; kingdom Metazoa; phylum Chordata; class Actinopteri; order Cypriniformes; family Cyprinidae; genus Carassius; species Carassius carassius. Next base: position 31,949,421 of record NC_081767.1, on the reverse strand, counting down.
AACTTTACAAACAAAATTCTTCCCTGTATTTTTTAATTTGTTATCCTAGTCCTCTATACCAGGGGTTTTCAAACTGTGGGTCGCGACCCACTCGTGGGTCACGGAATGGAACAAGGTGGGTCGCACAAAGTCACTTGGCTGCAGCTAATTTTGCGTTTCAATGACACACAGACACTAACACAGTTCAGTCTAGGGCTGCACGAATGTGACGAGTGGGGCGGGGCCTAGTGCCATGGGAACAGAGCTAGGCCGGTGGAGTGATTGGGAAATGAGCAACACTCACCGGTCTCAAGAACCACGGAGGAGATCGGAAAGATACAAAAGAGGAGCGATGACAGTGAAGGACGAGAGAGGACCAGGCCTGGGTTTTATTTTGTGTTTGTTTTTTATTTGTGCACGGCAGTCATCCGAGAGGGGCTGTCGCGCTGTTTTGTGTTTATTTGGTTATTAAAACTTTGTTTGATTGTCCGCCGGTTCCCACCTCTTTCCACGAAGGAGTCATCGAGGCGGTGGGCTGGAGTGAGTTCGCCCCCCCACCCCCCCCCCCCCCGGCAACTCACTCCAGCCCACCACATCGAGCACCCTCGGCGGCAGACTCCTTCGCCCTGCTCGATGGCACTGCGGATTCACCCCAGCGGCGAAGGATCTTCGGCAGCGCGCCCCTCCTTCCTCCCTGGCTTCGGCACCAGTGTAAAACATTAAAATCTTCACAATCACAGGAAGAAGGAGGCGGGAACTGGGAACCCACTCATCACAACGATATAGCCCACCAACATTAATAATGAACTGCAATATCCTTAGTGTGATTTTCAAATTGCAATTAAGTCCGTGTGCGTTGCGTGTTTTGAAGGTCTCAGAGCAATGTCATTAAAAGGTTCAATCGGTCTTTTTTTACCTATTTCACAATTATTTTAATCTCCAAACTGTTTTAGATAGTTCTGCTTTGCTTCTTATGCTTTTCTAAAAAAGTGTTGGATTGTGCTCCGTTCTCGCCGACACACACGGAAGGATCATGAATGCAACAAAACACAGCAGCGCAGATCACACTTCACTGGAGTGAGCCTGCTTCACGTTTTTATGGACACTACATATTTTAACGCCAGTAAACAAAAATTAAAACTTGTAAATTTGTAGTGAAATTTTCAGTTGTACTCTAAAATAAAATGGTTATTTTTCTTAAATACTTAATTTCTGTCATAAAAATTTTAAGTAAGATTAGGTTTAAAGTAATTTCACTCGTTGTTTTTTTTTTTTTTTAATATTTTGGTGGGTCGTGAAATATATTACACTTGTCTAGGTGGGTCGTGGAATGGAAAAGTTTGGGAACCACTGCTCTATACTTTCACCCATGCACAATGAGTTTAATGAAATACATAGGGAGGTTTACATTGTCCTGGAATGCTTTTAAGAGCTGTATGTGCATGGACCGCAGCATTTCTATTTATAAGACTTTTACGAGTCATGAGAAGAATGGAAGGGGGGGAAATGACTAAGAAACGGTGTGCATGTGAATCTGATTAACTAGTGTTCCAGCACACATCAAATCATTTATCTTTCTTAGTATTTCCCGACTGCATAATAAGTCTGAAAGAGGCGAGGCGAGCCAGCTCCATCTGTCTCCATGTGTGTGTTTGCCCATATGTCAGATCAGAGGTGGCGTTTCCCAACGATTAGCTCGAACATCTTTTATTTTTCTTCATCATGCCATTAGGAGGTCATTGACTGAATTGGTCTGTAATCACACGCTCTTAAAAGAATAGTTCACCCAAAAATGAAAATCTGCTTAACATTTACTCGCCCTCAGCCATCCAAGATTAGTTATTTTCTTCATGGGAACAGATTTGGAGAAATTGTGCTTTCCATCACTTGCTCACCAGTGGATGTTCTGCAGTGAATGGGTGCCGTCCGAATGAGAGTCCAAGCAGCTGAGAAAAACATCACAATAATCCACAAGTAATCCACATCACTCCAGTCCATCAATTAATGTCTTGTGAAGCCAAAAGATGTGGGTTTTTAACTAAAATTAAAAAAATATTAAATTAAAAAATTAGCTAGATCGGTGCAGAATTCTCTCCTGATTCAGACCAGGGCAATTTTGTCATTGGAGAAAACAATATATGTATATGTATATGTATGTATATGTATATGCCTTGATGGTTTGGCCCAACAAAAATGTAGCTTTCCATTTCACAAGACATTTATTGCTGGACTGGAGTGGTGTGAATTACTTGTGGATTATAATATGTTTTTATCAGCTGTTTGTACTCATTCTGATGGCACCCATTCACTGCAGAGGATCCCCTGGTGAGCAAGTGATGTAATGCTAAATTTAGCTTTCATTTTGTCTAAAAAAAAAAACATTTTTCTTTTGGATAAATGCTCCCTTCTCCTTCAGATTCAAGAGCTGCAGTTTGACGCAACATCATTATCTCACACCATTGAAAAGTCTTTCACAATCATCTGGACCAAAACTTAGTCATGGACTGTCTACGGAGACCAGCTTGAGCCAAGAGTAATCACAATTATTTCTGTCTATTTATGAATGTTCAGTCAACTAGTAATTTGTTTAGCATTTCCCCTGGAAGCTTTTTATGGTAGATATCGTCAGGGCTTAAAACGTTAAATGTTTTGTTGATGTCTTTTTGGTCTGGATCTCATATTAGAAATAGATTGTGGTTGTGCAACGATAGGCCTAACTTGGAAGGCATTCTGCAATGCTGGCATTTGGGGAAGAGGGAATACAACGATAACCCTTAATTATTGATAATCACAGCTTTTTAATGAGAAAACCTCGTAGTGGCGGCTACCTGCTGGGCGTGCTTCACGCACTACTACAGCATGATGTAATGATACAATAATCAATTATTCATTCTACAGTAAACATAATGATATCAATTAAGCAATGGAGGCTGTAAATTGATTTCTTCTCTAACTGGCAATCATCACGAGCTGGAGAGCTGTGCCTTCGATATTTAGATGCTAGACAAAAACAGTGATAATTGATAATTGAAGTTTTTTTTTTTTAATCTGAGTGTGAAACGGGATGGAACCGTTCTGACTGAGACTTTTATTATACAAAATGGTTTTATCCATGGCATGCATTTAATTAACAAAGAACAGTGTTCCTGCTTTCCACAGTTTTCCTACTCTAGTCAGGCAGTGAGGAAACGTACAATTATTCATGGAGTTTACACAAAGTTAACTATAAAAACATCAACTCTACCTGAGTCGTTGTTTATTTTAAATTATTATTATTATTTTTTAGTTTATTAGATGTTCATCTCTGTCTTTTAAACAATATATGGATGAATAATACAGTTGTAACCTGGAGAAATATTTTAAAACGGCAATAAAGTTATTTAAACCTCAGTAAGGCTGTGGCTGCTTTGACTTGCTGATTTTATGGTAATATTTGCTTTAATCTCTGAAGAAACTTTTTTGTTTCTTTCCTGCATGCACGCAAACCAGACATCAGTCAAAAGTCAGGTGCATTAAAAACAATCAAACTGACTCAAATAAATCAAAAACAGACAGATAATATTTTCTTGATTTAAGCAACCCTCCAAACAAAGACTGGCATTGAGAGGAAAGTACTACTGTTAAAAAAATAAAATAAAAATTGAGGCAAATAACAAAGACGACATGAAAGATGAAACACACACTCAAGTGACTTCAAAGCATCGTTGTGTGAGTGTTTGCGATGTCTGAATGCTGGGAATACATCAGATAGAACATGGTTTGAAAACAGAAGTGCAAAGAAAACATTGACACACAATTATCCTGAACAATCGCGCTTTGTTTCCACAAAGGTTACAGATGTGGCATGTAGTTTTGTGATGAAGAATAATGTTTTTATTATCAGTGATCATTTTTCTCAGTACACAGTGTTGTTATTGTCAACTAAAACTATTAGAAATTGTATTTATGTATTGCAATGAAGTTGAAATGAAACCAACTTTAGATGAAAAACTTACACTTAAAAATGTGCTATTTTTATTTAAATAAAACCAATAACAAAAATCACAACAAAATTACTAAAATTAAATATGAAAACTGAAATATAAAAACAAATGCAAAAGATCAATAATAGTCTATAACTACTGCTAAAATAACACTGGTTCCCTTTCAGTTGGTCACTCTCGATGCCACGTCGGTGACCGACGAATATGGAATATCGCTTCGATAGACCAATCTACTTTGAGTGTAAACTAAACGAGCCAATGCACATTGGCATGCAATTATTGCATCCAGCTGCCGCTGATCACTGCGTGAGTATAAGAGAGCAGCAGGTGCAATGCATACCAGCTTTTCGCTTCGAAGCCGAGCGACAGTGTCGTTCTGCTTACCTTGAACTGTGTCTACGGTGAACTGCGAGTTCAGCACGCTCTGGGAAGCTTCCTGTGTTGGTGGGACAGCTCTACAGCGGCGGTCGTTCCAGTATCGAGTGGGTTGCACACTTCAGGCTGCACTGTCCCCTGTCGTGTGGCAAGCTGCCATCTCCCCTGTGCGCCTCAGCACTGAAAGAGGACCTGAAGGACGCGTACTTTCATGTGTCCATCCTTGCGCGCCACAGACCTTTTCTGCGGTTTGCGTTCGAAGGACGGGCATATCAGTACAAGGTCCTGCCCTTTGGGCTGTCACCGGCTGGGGGGCCACATACAACGGGCATGCAGTCTCAGGGGTTTGGACGGGCCCGCAGCTGCATTGGCACATCAATTGCCTAGAGTTGCTAGCAGTACAACTTGCCTTGAACCGTCTCAAAGGTCTCTTACGAGGCAAGCATGTGCTGGTCCGAACGGACAACACTGCGACCGTTGCGTACATCAACCGACAAGGTGGTCTGTGCTTCCGTCGCATGTCGCAACTCGCTCGCCACCTCCTCCTTTGGAGTCAGAAGGTTCTGAGGTCACTTCGTGCCATTCACATTCCAGGCCTGCTCAATCGTACAGCCGACGAGCTGTCTCGAGCAAGGCTCCCGGGAGAATGGCGACTCCATCCCCTGACGGTCCAGCTGATTTAGAGACGGTTCGGAGTCGCGCAGGTCGACCTGTTTGCTTCTCCAGAGACCTCTCACTGCCAGTTGTTCTACTCCCTGACCGAGGGAACTCTCGGCACAGACGCACTGGCACACAGCTGGCCGCGGGACCTACGCAAGTATGCGTTTCCCCCAGTGAGCCTTCTCGCACAGACATTGTGCAAAGTCCGGGAGGATGAGGAGCAAGTCTTGCTAGTAGCGCCATACTGGCCTACTCGGACCTGGTTCCCCGAACTAGTGCTCCTCTCGACAGCCCCTCCTTGGCCGGTTCCTCTGAGGAGGGATTTACTGACTCAGAGACGGGGCACCATCTGGCACCCGCGTCCAGACCTCTGGAAACTCCATGTCTGGTCCCTGGACGGGATGCGGAGGTTCTAAGTGACCTACCCCAAGAGGTAGTGAACACCATCACTTCGGCGAGAGCACCGTCTAAGAGACACGCTTATGCCTTGAAGTGGAACCTGTTCGTTGAGTGGTGTTCTTCTCGCCGAGAAGACCCCCGAAGGTGCCCGATTGCGGTCGTGCTATCCTTTCTGCAGCAAGGGTTGGAGCGAAGGCTGTCTCCTTCCACCCTCAAAGTCCAGGTTGCCGCTATTGCTGCGTACCATGACCCCGTGTGTGGGAAGTCTCTGGGTAAGCATGACCTCATCGTCAGGTTCCTTAGAGGGGCCAGGAGGTTAAATCCTTCCCGGCCCCCCTGTATACCCTCTTGGGACCTGTCTCTAGTGCTTAAATCACTACAGCAGGGCCCCTTCGAGCCTTTGCATTCAGTTGAGCTAAAGTTTCTTTCATTGAAAACTCTGCTCCTGCTTGCACTGGCCTCCATCAAGAGGGTAGGGGACCTGCATGCATTTGCCCGTTCAGGTTGCGAGCTTACTCAACTAGAAGTGTTGCATCCTCCTGGGTGCTGGCTCGTGGCGCCTCGCTGACAGATATTTGTAGAGCTGCGGGCTGGGCGACCCCTAACACGTTCGCTAGGTTCTATAGCCTTCGTGTAGAGCCAGTATCCTCCTGTGTTCTCACCTCAAACGGGTAGTGGCACTGAGAGGCCCCGGTTAGTGTCGGCTTGCTTAAACCGCTCCAGAGTGTCCGTATTGTAAACCCTGTTGAGATCCTCCATCACTCTAAGCAGCTGGACGCGGCGGAACATCCGGTGCCAGAACTTCATGATGAATCCGTGAGAACCATGGAAGGGTGGGTTCCATATTGAGACCTAAGCGGTACTCATATGTGTATAGTCCACGGTATACCCTTAGAGCCCGTGTTTCCCCGGCAGACTTCTGCCTTCCCAAGAGTGTTTTAATCACCTCAAATTTCTCCGTATACTCCTAAACGGATGCTATATGTGTATTTGCCTCCGAGACCTCCTTCAGGAAGGATGGGGCTTCCGCAGCGTCCCGGCTCCAAGTGGATCGGGTACGTTTTCCCAGTGTTATCCAATCTCACCTAGTGAGGTAGTGCTTTGACAATGGTGAGTGGAGCTACTTGTTCTGAGCCCCGGCCTACACCTAATAGAGGCGAAGGCGGCTCGCACAGGGCACTGGAAGGGGCAGCACCCATGGCGCTTTGATAGGGATCCCATATTCGTCGGTCACCGACGTGGCGTCGAGAGTGACGACTGAAAGGGAACGTCTCGGTTACGTATGGTAACCCTCGTTCCCTGAAGAAGGGAACGGAGACGCCACGTCCCGTCGCCATGGTTGCTGTACCGCTGCTGAGCTGCCGGGTCCCAAAAGCTTTGTTTGTTGTTTATTTTAACAAATGCAGTTGTGGTTCATTAACATGTCTATTTCATTATCAATGTATTTGATGAAACAAAACTGCAGACTTTAATTGGGTTCTATTGCCTTAAGACACTTCAAAATAGAATTTATACGAAAGAAGAAAAAAAAAGTTTCCCGAAAGTTTCCTCAAATAAAAGTATGTTAAGTTAAATTTTTGGGCAGGCATCTTTTAGACAGACATTCTGCATTTTGTCAAAGCTTTTCGTTGTGCTAATTTGCAATAAAGCTAATATCTTGATAATATGGAGTTTTTTTTTTTTTTTTTTTTTAAATGTGATGCTAAGATTAACATATGAGATGCAAAAGGCCTGGCTTTATCTCAACCGTAGACAGTAAAAGAGATCTCAACACACACACTTGCACTGTCAGTCTGATGGCGACGCTAAATCTCAGACAGGCCCAATAACAGGCCGAGTCACATTAGCGGTTCCTCTGATACATTTCACCACGTGACACTCGCTGACACGGTGGCGCGCCCTGCAGAGGAGGACAATACCTGGGCTGAGTCCCAATTCGCCTACTTATACTACGACCTAAAAGTATGTACTTTTTTTGTGTGGAAAAAGTACATACTTTTGAGTGTGTAGCAAAAGAGTATGCACGTTCTGGGACATACTTCGATGACGTCATGCAACGTGAACGACAACGTGGTTGCCTAGTTACGCACACCACAACTGTTAACGTTTCATTCATTCTTGTATGTCCAATAAAATTTTATTTACTATTCCCATCTTTTTTTCTTATTGTTTTTTTTTCACAATACATTTTACAATGTGTTCTTCTACCAAGTTGAAGAGTGAAGAAGCAGGGCGGCGGCGTCGTAGAACCAAACTCAGGTCGTTTGTGAGGCGGCTGGTTCTGACGTTGACGTGTACTAATTCTTGTTTTGCATAATATTTAGGACGGATAGTATGCGAATAATTGGGACTCAGCGCTGGTAATTGCATCTTCTCGTTTCACTTCACGCCGGCTATGACAGGTGTGTGTGTGTGTGTGTGTGCCTGAGTCTAACTTTTCTGTTTGGCTATGAATGTGTAGTTAAACACTCTGTAAAGTGCATTGTATGTGCTTGCGTTGTCTGCGTTTCCCACATGCACGTAGCGATTTGTAGTTTACAAAAATAAATAGTAATTTGATGCAAAATGCCACACAAGAAGCAATATGTATGACGTTTAATGATGTAAGCTATACTCATTTGGGAGAGGATTTTGTATTATTGATATTTTTTTGTACAAATTGTTTTAGGCGTTGCAAAATGACAAGACAGGCAACATAATTAATGCACATATTTTATTATTTTTATTTTAATATTTATTATTGCATTGTATTTAATTTGATTAATTAATTGGCAAATAATTTAATCAGTTGTATTTTTTTTTTATAATAATAACTTTTAAATCAATGGACAGCCCTGATATTATTGATCTTGTTTCACCTGATAAACATATAATCAACTTTTGTTGTGTTTCTTATTTGAAATAAACTTTTGTTGTTGTTACATGGTACACAGTTTTGCCAATCAGTAGCAATATTATTCTAAATTGATAGGCAAATGTTGTTTAGCATGAATAATATATAATTAAAGGTATATGATTATATTTTGTACATTAAATACATTATAAAATATGTAAAAATATTTATATATTACTAATATTACTATTATAATCAGTAATATTGTATAATATAATATACTTACATTTGAATAATAGATGCTGAAAGTAACTGTTTCCAAAATATTGTACTAATGAGTAATAGTAATGCCAAGTCTGATTCATTTCTGCGAACCGGTTATTTTCGGACAGATCGGCTCATTGAACCGGTTCAAAAAGCCGATTCACCGGTTCCTGACATCATAACTCTATGCATTTCTTTTTTAACAACTCAGTGCAATGTTGTATCAATGAAAAATCCAAATAAGTCATTTGTGTCAACACATATTGAAACATTCAAAAAATAAAGTTATTTGTGTGAAAGCATATTGCTGATTGTTACCATATAATTCACTTCAGTTAATGGTGTTTGTGCTCAGTTTCATTTACGGATCCTTTGTGTCAGATACGACTGACTGACCAATATTCAGTAGTCTACAACTTAAGATTCCTAAACGTTTCACATCTACAGCACATATTACAGATATTGATGCACATACAGTATGCAGATATGTTCTACGTCTACAGTATATTTATATTTACTGGAGTTATTAACTCCTTGAATTCACTTCAGCAACTTTAAATATAATATGCATGCACAATAACATTTTGTAAAATTTATTTACAGCACTCGACAGAAAGGTTTTTGCAGGTTTTAATAAAATGTAAATTAATAACAGTCATAATAAGCATATTTCCAGTACCCGTCTCAGGCTTGCACAGTATCATCAACTCACTCAGAGTTTTTGGTAATCCTCTGCAAACTTCAACAGTTGGTTGAACCGGCACAATCGGTTCTTTTTGAGTTGGACATGCTACTTCGGCTGTGTGTCCTGCGTCATGAACCCAGAACTAAAATTTTATTTGTGAACCGGCTCGAAAGAACGATTGGTTCAAGAACCGAACATCACTAATGTAGAAAGTAGTTCACATAGCATTAAAATGACTTAAAAAGAAGAAGAAAAAAAAACTTTCAGATCTGTAAGGTTGTAAAATATGTAGCGAAAACTGATGTTCATCACTGTTTTCAAAGGTTATTGTGTCTTTAAGTTTAATTTAATTTAAACTTAATGGTGTGCTATTTAGAGCAGTAAATACTGCTCTATATAAATTATAATTAAATCATCAGATCATTTTCAATTATAAATAGTTTGTCGCCAAGCTAGGGGTTTCAAAATAGCTGAATTCTATGGTGTGAACAGAGACTAGGACTGAGGGAAATCAGTAGAGAAGGAATTATAGCAGAAACAAGTCTGTAAATGTGTAACATCTGGTTTGAAATTAAAAGCTTCACACAATTGCTGGGTCTAAAAGGAAAGGTAATAACCTGACTGTGAGCACACCTATCAGTCTTCAGGTGTTTTTCAAATCAATGTTCTCTAGAGTAAACACCAAACTAAAAGCAGATAAAATCACAGCAAAATAAATGCTATAGGGTCAAACAGAGATGCCATATCAATACAAAGTTTAATGTTTAAGACAGACACCAACAGAGAAATACTTTTAACACACTTTACAAATTTAATGGCTAATTGAGTTAATTCAATAGTGACAAAAGCCTCATTTCAGAACAATATTGTTATGTATTGTCTTCTCAATTAAGAAAAATACTTAAAGTTGTATTTTCTGCTGTTATTGTTGTTATATTATATTATACTATAATAATTTATATTTTTATAATTATATTTATCATATTTTATTTTATATTAAATCTATATTGTATAACAGTTTGTATATTTGTGAAAAATTATATAATGATTATAATCTTATTCAATGTTACATAATTGCATTTTTATATAATATAATATTCTATAATATACACTGAACAAAACTATGAGCTGAACTCAAAGGTCTAAGACTTTTTCTATGTACACAAACGGCCTATTTCTCTCAAATATTGTTCACAAATCTGTCTAAACCTGCGTTAGTGCACTTCTCCTTCGCCGAAATAATCAGAAAAACTACTGAAAACCAGTCAGTATCTGGTGTGACCACCATTTGCCTCATGCATGCAGCACATCTCCTTCACCTAGAGTTGATCATGTTGTGGCCTGTGGAATTTTGGTCCACTCGTCTTCAATGGCTGTGCAAAGTTGCTGGATATTGGCAGGAACTGGAACACACTGTCATATATGCTGATCATGAGCATCTCAAACATGCTCAATGGGTGACATGTCCAGTGAGTATGCTGGCTTTCAGGAATTGTTTACAGATCCTTGTAACATGGGGCTGTGCATTATCATGCTGCAACATTAGGTGATGGTTGTGGATGCATGGCATAACAATGGGTCTCAGGATCTCGTCACGGTATCTCTGTGCATTCAAAATGCCATCAGTAAAATGCACCTGTGTTCCTTTTGTCTTTTTGTGGCCTTTTGTGTACATAGAAAAAGTCTTACATCTTTGAGTTCAGCTCATGAAAAATGGGGGCAAAAACAAAAGTGTTGATTTTATAATTTTGTTCAGTGTAATAATATAATATAGAATAATTTGTATATATGTAAAATGACACATGCATTCCATGATTTTCATCCAAACAGCTTCTGTGTAAAGTTTCCTGAGAGACTACAGTTCCCCAATTGCAACCATCCATGATCAACCAAATGAGATATGCTTTTTTGTCTGTAATGTCTTCCGCTGTTTTTGCTCCACAACAGTCCGTGAGATTGAATGGGATTCCAGTTAGCAGTTTAAATCGCAGGGTTTGCCAAGAGACCCATTTCATTAATAAGTGAAGCACAGCACCTGACATAATGGCACTCCGAGCGTCAGTTAAGAGAGTGTTGTGCAAAGTCATCCGCCGCTGTGGACGGACATCAAGCGCACAAAGCCAGAGCTAAACACTGCTTTAATTAATACACACATCTGCTGTCCTCATAGAGCCGCAAGGTGTGTCACAGGTGAGCAATCAGTGTTAACATCATTTCAGCAGATTGCAGTGGTCATAAACATAAAATATGAATGCTTTAATGAGACTACGTTCACTGGGAGATTTCTACAGACAATCGGGACAATTTATTGAGCGACAGTTCCTGCCTGTTTCTCGCTTCATTTCATTTTCCCCCTTCATCCAGGTCTAAACTGTTTTTAAAATTTAGACCTATGAAGTGAATATGGATCCAGAATTTTTAGACAGATTTGTGTGGATCTGTTGTTTGAATTTGATTTTACAAAAAAAATTACAAAGAAATGTTGCCTTGGCAACTACCTGAAACAAAATAAGTTTAATTACTAAACTTACTAAAACTAAAAGTTAAATAAAATTAATAAAAGCTAAATAGGCATAATTCCATGAAGTACTGTATTTTTGTGGGAAGTTGTGGCTTAGTGGTTAAAGAGTTTGACTCCTGACCCTAGGTGTGTGTGTGTGTGTGTGTTTTATTTTTTTATTTTTTAATGATGTTTTATTAATAAGGTTCAGGAGGAGCACAACCAGATAATCAATCAACCAGTTTGCCACAGGTGAAACTCGTTCAGTTAATCAGCTTAACTAGCACAATATAAATATATATACTGTATATATATATATATATATGTGTGTATGTGTGTGTGTGTGTGTGTGTATATACACACACACACACACACACACACACAACTTACCTCTGTCCCACAACAGTATCTGGCATGGACAGTTTTTCCGTTATCCTCCTACCATTCTACTCTGCCAAAAATTAAGCCAATCAGAAAGTGGCAAACACTTATAATTTCCGATGCACAATTCTTGCGGAGAATGAACAACTCCTAAATCCACTCCAGCCCCCAAGACGGCCAATACATCGAGCAAAGCTCTCAAGGCCACGTACTCACCTCGCTCGACAGCACCATCATCCCACACAATACCCGGCTCTCCTCGAGTGTTGGGTCACAGTGGAAGGCCTTCAGTCTCACAGCAGCATGGCCTCACTCGCTTCCCGGAGTGCCCGGCCCACCAACTCCTGTAGCAGACGATAATGTGAGGCTGCCTCCTCTAGTGGCACAGGCCACCAGTGTTGGTACCTAATTTTTAGGTAAAAAGTGTGACTCCCCCATCCGTCGTTTTGAGTCTTATTGCTTACATGGCATTGGACGGGGCTCTCCCTTCCATGCAGTGAGCCGCCGGCAGGTAGTGCTCGGCCATTAGACGCTTTGAGCCGCAGCTCCTGTTAAATGCTGCACAAGCTCTCCTGGTCGCCCTGCCTCCTTCTCGCAAACTCTGACCCATCTCTCTTCACGACACGCATATTTGTCATATGCCTATTTAGCTTCTTTTGATGGAGTTCTCTAGGTTTCGGTCTATATTCCAAGCTCGGAGCCCTCCCTCAGGACTTCATGTGAAACATGCTTACTATTTGCTCAAACCAATTACATGTAAGTGCGAACTTGTGAAGTACTTTCGGTTCAATTAACTGAAAGTGTGAAATGTTGAAAATGTTTTCTTGGCAACTACAAAAAAAAAAAATTATACAATGATGACCCTGGCTGAATGCTCTAGTCAATTTTTTTCTTTTTTTTTTACTTTACTGTAATAACCCTGGCTGACTGCTTTAGTGTTAAGTTTAGTCTGGCTCATGGATCTCAAACTTTCAGGTCTATTTTGTTTCAGGTGTAATTGAGTCGTAATATGAGAAGACGGTATTGATCCGTACTTCAGCGGTGCAGTTAAAAGCGTGGTCATGTTAGCCGGTGAGCCAAGGTTAAGGTAATTTGCATGAGAGACTGCAAAATGAATGGTGGCTCATAAAACATCACCTTATGGTCTGACCAGTCTGACCATGTCCAGCTGCATGCCAGTCATCAGCCTCCAGGGGCTGTTGTTATTCCAGACATGTGCCATAGTGTGATGTATCAGGTGGCTAAAATAATAGTTTATTCAGGGAAGACATGTTCTTCCCTGATTGTGAAATTGTGGAATCGGTACTTCAGAAGATAAAAGGATAAGATTGTATTTTTTATGCATTATGAAATCGTTTGTGCCTATTTAAATAATCATGATGTTTCCTTGGTAACTACAAAAAAAATTTATTCCTATAATGACCCTGGCTGAATGCTTTAGTAACAAAATTATTATTATTTTTTTTTTTACTTTACTGTAATAACCCTGGCTGACTGCTTTAGTGTTGAGTTTAGTCCGGCTCATGGATCTGCAATCTTTCAGGTTTATTTTTTTTCAGGCCTAATTGAGTCGGAATATGAGAAGACTGTATTGATCCGTACTTCGGCGGCGCAGTTAAGGCGAGGTCGTGCTAGCCGGTGAGCGAAGTTAAGGTAATTTGCTTGTCATTGGGAGGTCTGGAGCAGACCTTTTGAAAGGCCTGCAGTCTGGCACTGACTCTCTGTTATTTTGCATTTGTTTAAGTGCTATTTGGCCTTAAATTGAGACTGCAAATGAATGGTGGCTCATAAAACATCACATTTGCCTTATGGAAATGTGCTGACCACGTCCAGCTGCATGTCAGTCATCAGCCTCCAGGAGCTGTTGTTATTCTAGACATGTGCCATAGCGTGATGTATCAGGTGGCTAAGATAATTATTTAGGGAAGATTTTCTTCCTTGTTTATGAAATTGTGGAATTGGTGCTTCAGATAAAATCATATGTGTCTATTTAAATAATCATACTACACTACACATTTTAAATATAGCCTGTATTTCGGTGGAGGAAAAAGAAAGAGTGATGTTGGGAATGAGGAAAGATAATAACAATTCAGAGTCATCATCTCACTCCAGTTCTTATTAAAGGCACAATTCTGTTTGAACTGTAGATCTGTGATCAGGAAATTATACTTCCATGCTACTCATTATTTCTGTGCTGGCTATGGTTTTCATGTAATGCAGTGTACTTGATATGACCTTTCACTTCCAGTGGACTTCTGGACAGATGAACAAGAAGTGATCAGACATGAATCTAGATTTTGAACATGTTTTCAATTGTGGTAAACAAAATAATGTTAGATTCATTTATGTATTTATAATCATAGGTATTTATTTAACAATTTAAATAATCGTTTTTATTTATTTATATTTTTTACAACAATAATGCAAACAAAAATGTATTTTAATGAAAATACACATACACAACCACACACACACACACACACACACACACACACATACTCATATATATATATATATATATATATATATATATATATATATATATATATATATATATATATATATATATATATATATGGTATTACATGTTAAATTGCAAATTTAAACGAAATTAGCTTAAATTAAAAATGCTAAATACCATTTCAAAAATGATTGGTATAATATAGCATATTACTCTTTGTTACATACACTTATTTTATTTTTTTTATTTATTATTATAGAAAATTACAGTATACTATGGAAGTAGGAAGAATGTATACTAATTTGTATGGAGCACTGCTTAGTGTTAGTATCCGATATGTTCTTGTTTAAATAAGCAAGCGTTAATTACTGTACATATGTTAATTTATGCGTTTCAATACAGTTCTAAAAAAATTTTAAAAATAAAACTGCTTCAGTTTTTGCAGCTCAAATTCAGTGCAGTAAGTGAGAAAATTTATTAAAATTGACAAATTAAATTATTTCATGTTCATTCATCACACTGAAAATGGAAGGTCACATTGAGCGCAGTGTATTGTGGAAAACAGTTTATCATGTATGTGCTTTGGTTACATACTACACACTTTGACAAATGTATCAGGTCATCTGAGAACTTCATGCAGAAAGTTTGCATACTGCGTAGTGCTTGAGGAGGAGGAAGGACTAGAGGACATTATGATTGTTTATTTGTTAAAAGGAAGCTTCATGCTGTGTCCAACAGATTTAATGGAGCATTTAGGCAAGTATAATAATTTACTCTGTCGAGGCATGCATGACTCAGTAGTATTGGGTAATGGAATTAGCTGTGGCTTTGATCAATATGAGATGTATTTAGATCGGCCAAAGGCCACAGATGTCCAATGAGCCAATTTTTGTTCACGCAAACAAGAAGTGAGAGTGCTTGTTAGATCAGCTCTGACAGATTCATCCGTTTTATCCCAAACTAAAACAGCCCATTGTTCAAAAGCCAAAGCACCGAGGACAGAAGAGCTCTCAGATGTTTTTAATTTCCAGGAAGTACTTTTAGAATTCATGAAATTGTGATGATTATTAGAGATGGAAAATTGGGCTAAATGTCTACCCATCGTCAATATTTTATTTTATTCTATTCTGTTTTATTTAATCTTTTTTTGTTTAGTTTTTCTTTTCTTTCTTTTTTTATTTTATTCTGAATGTCCTTTGAATGTCACATGCACGCTTCTTTTTTTTTTTTTTTTTTTCTGTGGATGCGCTGAAGTGTGTCCTTCACAAAGCAGTCTCTCAACACCTTCCACGTGATTCACAAGGCTATGAAAGTTTCTAAAGTGTCAACTACACGTAAACGTGTGTGTGTGTGTGTCCTATATATATGTGTGAATGTATGTGTGTGTTTGTGTATGTGTGTGTATATACTGTACATAGACACACATACTTTATATTGGCTGCAAAAAGCTCACCAAGGCTGCATATTTGATTAATAGGTGTAAAAATAGCAATATTGTGAAATATTATTAAAGTTTAAAACATATTTTTGAGAATATATTTTAATATAATATATCTTTTTCAAATGTAATTTATTACTGTGATCAAAGCTGAATTTTCCATAGTATTACTCCAGTCTTCAGTGTCACATTATCTTCAGAAATCATTCTAATATGCTGATTTGTTGTTCAGAAACAAAAGTTATTTTAAGCTGTAATAATCTTTCAAAATATTATGTTTTTTACTGATTCTGTAATCAAAAATTGCATATGATGTTGTGTACAGTCGGTCAAATCTGTCCTACATATTGAGGCACTGGTATGTTTATGTAACTAATAGACAAGGGTTCTCATTTGGTGTTATTTTACTCGTATTGCAAATTCAACAAAAAAAGCGAATGGCACTTAATTTCTTGTTTTTCACTTTAAGCCATTGTCCTGTTTGAATGACATATAACTCCTTTACATATTTCATTGTTAAGCCATTGTCAGCTTTCATGTCTCAATTGAAATTCTACCATCTAAAGCAAAAGAGATCTAAAGAAAAAAAGAGACAAATCAACATATGACTAAATTCGGTTTCATATTTTATTCATCAGCAAGCAGTTAGCAAATGAAAGAAGTGACGCGGTTGCAAATGGAAGGACTGAGAGATTGTGTGCCTTGATTTTAAGCAGCAGTTGTAATGTGTGTCCTCTGGGCCTTGTGCATTATTCAAGTGAACATCCTTTCCCCTCAATAGGGATGACAGGGACACATAGAGTGGCTAGAAAACATCATTTAAAATCTAAATGACTGTGTGATTTCTCTGTGTATGTGGTCTTGGATCCATCTGATTTGTTACAATTTGCAAATGCATATATATATATATATATATATATATATATATATATATATATATATATATATTTCCAACATGATCTCATTAACATTTAATGTAAAAGGTATTGTTTTAGCATTATACAGTGTATACAGTATACAATTGTAGAGTTTTTTTTTTGTTAATAGACACTGATACATTATTATAGAGTTTAGAGTTGGTTTTGATAGATACTGAATTTAGAGTTGTTGTTGTTGTATTTGATAGACTCTAATCTTAGGGGTTTTGGATATGTTCTAATTTTACATTTTTTTTTAGGATGGACACTTTATTTAGAGTTATTTTTTATAGAATCTGATTGTATAGGTTTTTATTTATTTATTTTCATTTATTTGTTTTCTATGTACAATATTTTTTTTGTTTTGTTGAATAGACACTGATCTCAAAGTTGTTTGTTTGCTTGCTTGTTTTTGTATGTGTTTATTGTGATGGCATTCAAAATATTACAGATTTCATAAAATGTTATTATAATTACAATATGTACAAAAAATACCACTACTAATAATAAAAAAAAATCTATACAAATTGGTGCATTCAATGCATGCTACTGCATGAAACTGAACAGAAAACATATTTCTAAAGGTGAATCTGTCCAAACACTGAAATTGTTCACATCTGTGTTTTCAAACCGAATAATAGGACTTACATGAATACTAATGAGATCACTTTGTATTGTACCATGTCAGAAGCATAATCAGCAAAATTCAACTAGTTGTCATATCAGACAATATCAGCAGACATTTCCCTGTTAGCACAGACATGAAGTTTCTTTATGAAGCTCTGTGGAGTCTCTCAGGCAGACTGTAAGGGTTTGTTTAGGCATCAGCTCAGTGTGAGGAGGGAGCCGCTGTCCGTGGTGCTGAATTGCCAGTTGTGTTGTCTGTAGAGATTACATTAAACCCTACTGACTGACTGACTGGCACATTTCAAAGCAATTGCTGATCTGACAATTCCAGCCTGCTGAGAAGCTAGAGTGTCTCTTTGCCCGTATTGTTGTGTAAGGAAAGATATCTGAGTGATCAAGCGCTTTTAGATATAGCCTGTTGCTCCAACTCACAAGAAAAAAAAGAGAGAGAAAACTCTTGTAATTCCCTCTCTTTTTATACTCGTCCAGCTTGCAGTGTCAAACTAATCCTCTTTTGGGATTTTGAAGTTTGAACTTTGTGTGACTTCTGAAACAGCCTCACATTCTGGCATCAGATTCATGTGGAAATAAAACATGAGAATGTAAATGGAGAAATAACAACTGATGGACACAACAGAACCAATGACATTTGGCAAGGAGAGGAACGGTAAGTTTAATCGCTGAAAGCTAAAACTTTAAGCAAGTAATGAAGTAAATAAAACTTTATTTATTATTAATATGAAATCAGCATAAATTAAAAGTGATATTTACATGAATCTTTTCATCTTTACTTTTCTTTACAGTAATTATATTTTGGGATAAGAAATTATGTTAGACTTTAGACTAATATATATATATATATATATATATATATATATATATATATATATATATATATATAGTCTTGACTTATGGTCTGTCATTTGATCTACTAAAAATTTTACTCACATGTACTCTTCAGGTTTTGTGAGATTGACCCAGCCAGAGGTGAGCTCAGGAATCAGACTTGAGAGAAAAAAGCAAACACTGACAAGAGCTCAGGAAGCTGTGTTTGCATTATTTTATGCACCAAGTGCATTTAATTACACATTTCTAATTACCACTTTGCAGATTTATCTAGATCACTTTTTTTGTCACCAAGCTCCCCTCACCCCAACCCACAAAAAAAAAGAAGAAGGAAAAAAGAGATCGCTTGTTCTGCGGTTTGGTTTAATTAGCTCTCCTTCCTATCTATCTAGGCCTCTGTTCTCATTTTTTTTTCTTTCCTTTTCTCCAAGCTGGCCAGAAAGAGGAAGTGTGTGAAATGCTAAAATGTCACTAATGATTCATATACAGTATGGCCCATTGTTTTCTCCTTCCTGTGTATTTGTAGTAGTGTGTAGCATTCTGCTAAATTCCTGGTGGCATTTGAATACGATACAGAGTTTTGCCATTACTGAAGACCTCCAAAACATATGGATTCATTTCAGCAAATGTCAGGCATTAATTTGCTGTGTAACACTGGGTTGGCGAGCAGATGGCGAAGTGAGACGACAAATATTAGCAATGGGGGGAAAACGGCAAATTACCAAGTTAAATATGACAAAAAAGGACATTCAATAAAATAGCAGTTTTGTCTAGTGCTAGAAATCATTCCAATCGGTTCCTCATCTTTAGCTGCGCCTGCTCACATATATACGCATCGGCACAAGGACAAAGTCGAGGAGAAATATCTCAATTATGGCACACAGAGAGTTGAGTACAACGAAAAAGCTTCATCAATAGTAGATTGTAATTGGGTCAGCACTTACACTCGCTGTACGTTCTTCATTTGAAATCTCCATTTTTCACCGCTGGCATCTTTTAAAGGACATAAATGGAAAAACCCTGCAGCTCTGCAGTTTTTAATACTGTTGTCAGAACATCCACTGATCACAACCATCAGGTGATCAGGCTGTAATTCTTTGATATGACATACAGAGCTTAACTGTAAATGTTTGTGGTCAATAACCATTTTTGTTTTGTTGTTCATTTAGTTATTAAGCCATTTTATATATGTAATAATGTCTTGATTAAAAAAGTACAATGAAAACATTATTATTAAGACTATTTTACATTGCACATAATTTTCATTAAAAATAAGTTAATTTGCATTACTGTACACTGTAAATAATCTGTAATAATAATAATAGATATTAATAATAAAAGTCAGTTTAGCGTCAAAATAAATACATTTTAATTTGTTAACTGTATAAAGTTATTGTTGGTTTAAAAAAAATAGGTGGTTGCCTTTCAATTTGAGTTAAACATTTTTTGTTAATATAAAGAAAGATAATGGTTTAATCAACAGAGACTCAAAGTATTATGTTCTTTTTTTATATTATATTATATTATAATATATTATATTATATTATAACTGAACAATATTAATTATATAAGTTGATTTGACACACACACACACATGTTTGTTTTTGTGAAAAGTGGGGACATCCCATAGGCGTAATGGTTTTTATTCTGTACAAACTGTATATTATATGGCCATTCACCAACCCTACACCTAAACCTAACCCTCACAGGAAACTTTGTGCATTTTTACTTTCTCAAAAAAAAAAAAAAACTCATTCTGTATGATTTATAAGCGTTTTGAAAGATGGGGACATGGGTTATGTCCTCATAAGTCACCCTCTCCTTGTAATACCTGTAAAAAGATGTTCTTGAAGATAATTTGCAGGAATGTTGCTCGCATGCTACCTGTCAAAATCAAAAATTGTAATTCACTTTCTGAAGCTTCCAGCTGTGCTGCGTAATCCCCTGTCTTACAGGGAAAAAAATTGAACAAAAGAAAGGTACACCAAATGTTTTTAATGGAAAAAAATTGTGTCTAATCCATTCAGACCACGATAATATGAAATTAATCGAAAGCATGGACTTAAACTCTCTGCCATTTTATTTCTTCTCTCACAGTTACCTTTTTAGGGGGCAGCTGTGGCCTAATGGTTAGAGAGTTGGACAGTTCGAGTCCCGGTGCTGGCAGGAGTTGTAGGTGGGTTGAGTGAATGAACCGCGCTCTCTTCCTCCCTCGATACCCATGGCTGAAGTGGCACTGAACCCCCAGTTGCTCCCCGGGCGCTGGATCTATAGCGGCCCACTGCTCCAGGTGTGTGTTCACTTCTCACTGCTGTGTGTGTGCACTTGAATGAGTTAAATGCAGAGCACCAATTCCGAGTATGGGTTACCATACTTGGCAAATGTCACAACGTTCATGTTTGTTCACTTTTTTATTTTTATTCAGTGGTGGAAACAAGCTTCCATACAAATGGGACCAACAGCTATTTCATTACCAACATTCTACAATTTGGTAGAAAGACTTCTTTTGTGTTTAACAGTTGAAATAATGTCATACAGGTTTGAGGTTTAGTAAATTATGGCAGTATTTAATTTTTAGATTTGATTTCTTCCTGTAAGTTTTCTTCCTGTATTAGGAATGAACAGCTGCTAAATGAGACTAAAAAGATTCAAGAAGGTAAGGACTAATGAGGTTAACGAATGGATTATTAATTATTCATTTTATTTATTTATTTTTTGCATTTTAGGCAAACAAATTGATTGCAATAAATTAAGCAACTGAGTAATTATTAAATATGTGGTTTAATCCACTCCACAGGAAAACCTCAGCTGAATAAAACAGATTGAGAGACAAATTGTGGATGAACGGCACACTCACTGTTGAGCACTGGGAAGCAGTATCGCAGTATGCAAGGCGTATGGACAGATGCTCACATTATGAGTGGGGCGGGCGAGGGGTGGATCTGTGCCAGTAAGAGCTGTTGCAAACGCTTGCTGGAGACACTACGACCCCCTTGTGTTCTGTCTGTCTAATTAATCGTTGATCTATGACATCAGAGACCTGATATATCATATGATGGCATAATCTCTTTCCCATGAAAAGAAATGCAAAACGATTTCTGCTGGTACGAGATCAGTGCTTCCCCTTCTGGAGGTCTCTTTAACTTAGATTAAAAAACTGTGTGTTTTGTGTGTGTGTGTGTGTGTTTAAATACAATGGAGGAAAAAACTGTTATTCACTCAGAAATTACTAGGAAATTTCACAATGAATAAAACACGAACGGACACAATTTTGAAGCAGAAAGACTGAAATAGTATTTTCTTAAAAAAAAAAATACTCCAATAATCTTATATTTACAACTTTGATTTTATTTATTTAACTTAATTATTTTTTTACCGTGCATATGAGGGTTTTTATAGTTGATTTAAAAGCTAAGTAAAATAATAATAACAAAAGTGTTATTTGAAATCAAATTAAATTTAACGGAAATAAAAAATATAATAATATATTTTAAGTTTGCCTATATTTCTAATTTTATTTAGTTTAACAATATGTGATAAAACTACTGAAATGTATGCAATAAAATGTATATTTAAATATATATTTTAAAAAGCCAAACACACACACACACACACATATATATATATATATATATATATATATATATATATATATATATATATATATATATATATATATGTGTGTGTGTGTGTGTGTGTTTTTGTATATAATGTTTTTAATATAATTATAATAAGTAATATAATTTTATTTTATCTTATTTTTTTTTTATAATCAAGCTACACTAGGTAACCACCCAGCATCACCCAAGCATTGTGGTTTCAAGCTTTGCATGCAAGCACCCAGAACTGTAGTTTGTCCTCGTACTAGGAAATCAAGTGCATTTATTTTTGGCAGCACATCAGCTCAAATTAGTTCACACATGATCTTCACAAATTCCTGCCTACCCTCAGAGGACCAGCTGGGAACACAGCGGTGGCTCTGTGAAAAAAGGCATATGAGCTTACCCATAATGCCTCAAGTGTCGGGAGTATATCAGCACACACTGATATAGCTTGACATCATTGAGCTTTACTAGAGGTGCACTGCAGTGAAGAAAACACCTTCATTTTGCATTTCAAGGTAATTTTGATGCTCTCTTCCCCCATTAAATGAGCAAGCACATGTTTATTTTTGAGCTTGTGTGTGCAATATATTGTCTGGTGCTGCCTGTAACAGTTCTGCCTGCCAAAACAAGCAGTCAGTGCTCTGTGTGCATCTCAAATAGCCTTGCTTACATCCAATAGGCCGACCAGAACACTCTCTCACAATCAGCTTATTTCAGTCACCAGAATGCAAAGCATTGACGTCTCTTCATGTTGTTATTCAACATATTGTGTTCGGATTTTTCTTTTTTTATATATACAACAAAATGCCCCCAAGCTACAGGGCTGATGTACAGAAGCTAGAGAAGTGGTTTGACAAAGAAAGAGAGAGAAAAGATGAGCTGCCTTGCTGTCAACTGCCTAGGCAGCCACCTTCTAAGGTGCAAATTATCACATTCATGCAAATTATCAACCCCATCAATATATATATATATATATATATATATATATATATATATATATATATATATATATATATATATATATATATATATAGTACAGACCAAAAGTTTGGACACCTTCTCATTCAAAGAGTTTTCTTTATTTTCATGACTATGAAAATTGTAGATTCACACTGAAGGCATCAAAACTATGAATTAACACATGTGGAATTATATATGGAATTATATACATAACAAAAAAAGTGTGAAAAAAAATTGAAAATATGTCATTTTGTAGCTTCTTCAAAGTAGCCACCTTTTGCTTTGATTACTGCTTTGCACACTCTTGGCATTCTCTTGATGAGCTTCAAGAGGTAGTCACCTGAAATGGTCTTCCAACAGTCTTGAAGGAGTTCCCCGAGAGATGCTTAGCACTTGTTGGCCCTTTTGCCTTCTGTCTGCGGTCCAGCTCACCCCTAAACCATCTCGATTGGGTTCAGGTCCGGTGACTGTGGAGGTCAGGTCATCTGGTGCAGCACCCCATCACTCTCCTTCTTGCTCAAATAGCCCTTGATGCCTTCAGTGTGACTCTACAATTTTCATAGACATGAAAATAAAGAAAACTCTTTGAATGAGAAGGTGTGTTCAAACTTTTGGTCTGTACTATATATTTGATTCACAAACCGATTCAAACCATTGTTCCAACACAACATATTGGAACTGACTCAAAAGAGTCATTCATTTGTGAATCAGAAATCACTAGTTAGAGTCCAATGTCACCATTGTGATGACATTACTGATTTAACTTTGGACGCTCTACATTGGCAGCTAGTGTTAATATTTAACATGTAAGTTCAATTTGTCTTTTGTTTTCAATTAAAGGTGGGGTATGTATTTTTCAAAAATGCTTTAGAAAACTGAGTCGGGCAGTGTACCAAAACAAACTTGTAGCTAATCAGCGGTAAGGAGCGTGTTTTCTCATGATGTGGAGGAGAGAGCGCTCAGTGAGTGCACAGGATAGACATTAGCCAAGCCAAGTGACGACAGAAATATAGAGATGGTGGATAAAAAACAAAAGAGGAAAATGCATGTGAAACAAAAGAAGGTTTGGACCTCAGGACTTCAGGACAGTAAATTTCAGATCAGCTTTCCAGCGCTGGAGAGAACTCAAGGAGCGGAAAGGCCTGCGATCTGACGCCATGGTTGCTTTGTTTCCTCTCGATAGGTGAGTAACATTGGTTTTGCTTTGTTTATTTGCTAATATGTGCTGGCTTTTGCTTGAATATGCTCATGTGTCATGTTTGCTTGTTTGCTTATCTGCAATCGTATTGTCTTTCCCTTCAGCTATGATAAAGACACATTCATTTCCGCACCCTATAAGCCTGGAGCGTCTAAACCTCCTCCACTGTCTGTTTCAAGCGTCAGCTCCCAAAGTGTGTCCAAAAAGTAAGATAATATGTTTAATACAGCTGCTAATAATACAGCAAATTCTGCCATAATTGTTGCCTGGGTTGCGCACGTACTGTACTGTATGTGTGGGGTGGAGCTATAAAAATAGGGGCGAGACCCTTTTGGGGTAGGGGTGTGTTTGTTTTGGTGATTTAAAATATCAACATAGGCTGCCAGAAATCACTTACCCCACCTTTAATGCACTTGTTTGGAAACACATGTCTGTCATTCATTCAGTACAGTCCATGAATGTAGCCAAATGTAAACACAGACTGACTAATGCATGATACATTTTAACACAAACCTTAAAACAAGTCTGGTTAATAGTGTTCCTGGACAAATTCAAGTGATACAGGAACATCAAATAATATATCATTTATGTTAATTCTCTGAAATACCCTTTTGTGCAGTGGAAAATTGAGAACAGCAGTGCTAAAGACGGTCTTAGAGTCGTGATTCTAGCAAAATCAAACCATCAACATGAATGTTAGTTTTGTTTTTTTTGTTTTTACTTTACATTTACCTTCCATATAATTTGATGTATGCATATTTTAAACAGGCAAGTTAAATTACCTAGCTTTTAAGCTTTGCAATTAAAACTTATTTTACTCTCACAGGCCAAAATAATGGTGGAGTGTCAGGCCACTGTTAGCCTTGAGATTCAAGCACACATTGAAGTATTTGATGCACATAAACTAGTTTTTCTACTGTATGTGTTCACTCTGTGAATTATTTCTCCTCTTAACACTACAGTCATTTCTCTGTCCTCTATGGGCTGAACTCAAGTTGCTATATTAACAGCCTTCATTTTCGAAATACACACTTTTCCTGTCGCCTGAACCCGAGGACACTGATGCTTTGATTTGGAGCAGAGTTACAAGTTCAGTTGCACTGTGTTCTCATGCAACCAGGCTTTGTCCCTGGAGCCGTCCGTGAAGATAATTAGAACACTGCCTCAATGGCACTTGCAGCCTTTTTAATATATCTGAAGAAATGTTTAATGAAATATTTAGTCTATTAATGACGAAGTGTAAAACCATGCAAAATTCATTATTGATGGTTTAGCCAATGAAAGTCTTATGATGCTCATAAATAGCAGGACTAGATTATTTAATATTATCAAATGCTCATTTGTTCAAGTTTTTAGTTCTATCAAGTTGATTAGGCAAAAAAATACATATTTGTTGACACACAGAGTATAGTGTATTTTTGAGTTCATTTTAATATCTTCATATTGAGCAAATTTGAGCACAATTTGAGACATTTGATGTCCCCTGAAACACTTTTGTGATTGCTTTTTTTCTTCAGGATAATATACAGTATATATATGTGTGTGTGTGTGTGTGTGTGTGTGTGTGTGTGTGTGTGTGTGTGTGTGTGTGTGTGTGTGTGTGTGTGTTAAATCTCAATAATCTCAATGTTCACGTTTTTTCTTTCCTATGTGTTGTTTTAGTCACAATAACTTTATTTAGTTGTAATAACCACAGATTGTGTTCATGTTTGGCTGTGTATAATCACACTTAGGCACACTTAGGCAAAGGAGAACTCCGGGCAATTTTTAAGTTAATCTTGATCGTTAAACCTTTGTTGTACTGTCTATAGAAAAAAAAAAAAACGAACCGGATCGGAGCTTGCAACACGGAGATATTACAGCTAATGCCCAGAGCTCCCACTCAGCTAAAACGGCAGTTATGGGGGCATATACGATAAAGAGTGTATTTGTGCCTCTTAACAGACACAAAATGCAATTAAAATGTCTGTCCAACATGAACAGGGCCCTTACATGACAACAAGATGCATTTAGCAACCTAACCATTGTTTAAATTCACCTAAATAGTGTTTTAGACGGCTAGCTGTAGTCTCGCGCTGAAGTCCCGTGGGAACTCACTTGTAGCCGGAAAAAGGTAAATAGCAGCGCGCAGCATTACCTCCACAGTGCTTGCATCCGTCTTCGTGCTCGGAATGGCATTTTTCTTCAACCGGCCCCGCTGTGTTGTGTCTGTGTAGTCATCCTTGTCAAAGTGTTCGCTGCGAATGCGGTAATCTTTAGCGCTTAGTACTTGTATGGGAGTTTGCACATCAAGTTTACGTACAACTAGCCACAACTGCAGAATCTCGAGGTCATGGAAAGGAAGACGATGAAAATGTAAGTTCTTGTATTTTCGCATTCTGTTGCCACAATTCGGAACGGCACAAACGCGAACCATTTCTTCTTCACTTGTGAGCAACACCGATCATCACTCGTCACACACTATGCTCCTCCCACCTGCGCGCTGCTATTTACCTTTTTCCGGCTACAAGTGAGTTCCCACGGGACTTCAGCGCAAGACTACAGCTAGCCGTCTAAAACACTATTTAGGTGAATTTAAACAATGGCTAGGTTGCTAAATGCATCTTGTTGTCATGTAGGGCCCTGTTCATGTTGGACAGACATTTTAATTGCATTTTGTGTCTGTTAAGAGGCACAAATACACTCTTTATCGTATATGCCCCCATAACTGTCGTTTTAGCTGAGTGGGAGCTCTGGGCATTAGCTGTAATATCTCCGTGTTGCAAGCTCCGATCCGGTTCGGGTTTTTTTTCTATAGACAGTACTCACAAAGGTTTAACGATCAAGATTAACTTAAAAATTGCCCGGAGTTCTCCTTTAAGTGTCTGTCTGGCTCTGCAGTTTTGGATTTTGAAAGCGATTTAAATGTGTTTTGTGTTCAAGCATGTTGAACCTGAAGTAACAGGAGCTCCCTCAGGACAGGATGAATGAATGACAGCGTGAGGCCTGTAATGATGGCTGGCTGGAGAAACACTCCTGCTGGGAATGGTGGACTGGTGTGATTACTATTGAGCTTCCAGCAATGACCCTGGATACATGCTACGTTTGGGTGTAGATTTAGCTCTAAGCCTAGAAAGCGTTTGGCCCATCCTGCTTTTGTCTGGGAGAAATGCTGCGCTGCTGAGTTTTCGATTGATAAAAGTCCGAACACTGCTGTGCATTTTAACACCACAATCTTTTGAATACGCCAGCAACAAGTATCACGAAGAACAAAGTTTTCCAAATTATTCAGCCACATGACTTTTTGATGCTCATCTTGGATTAGTAACCTCTTCTGTCATACTTCATGCATTTGTTTTTACCTAACAAAATACCTTTATCCATCTCAAGTGGATATATACAGCTTTTATGTGCATGCTAAGAATTGTTTTTTTTTTTAACTTTCCATAGAGCATTTGTTATGCTATTACTCTAAATTTGGTAAAACAACATGCACAGTCCCGGTCTGTACTTCTGCTATGACCTACTATAATATCTAACACTAGTATTACATCTATTACAATGTAATGTTGTAGATGTAGAACTATGTGCTATTTGTCTGTCTATCTATCTATCTATCTATCTATCTATCTATCTATCTATCTATCTATCTATCTATCTGAGGGTTCAGTCATAACTTTAGGAAAAATAAGTTTTAATTCTACATCAGCACAACATAAAATCAATTATTTTTATTTGTTTAAATATGGTGGGAAAGGATGAGCCTGTTGTTCAAAATGTTGGGGTTTTACACTCCTAATAATCAAATAAATGCAGCCTTGAAGAGCATAAGAGACTCCTTCCAGAAATATGAAAAGATCTTACCAACCCCAAACTTTTGAACAGTAGTTTATACCATAATGCTGAATGATTACCATATTCCTACTCCCATGTAATGTACTTCAAAGAATGTCCAAAATACATTTTAATAAATTTTTTAATAATAATGTACTATGGTATTTACATGCTTCTCCAGTACTTCAAAGTACACCATGGTACATGGTAGTATTGGTAAGTGCATGAAATCAAAGGCCTCAGTATATCCGTGACGTTGTGCTCCCTCAGAAGTTTTCCAGAGAGTTCTCATTTTTCTCAAATTTCTCCCCTTTTCTTGGTTTAATCTTGATGTATTGGCTGAATTTGTCTTTTTTTTTTGTTTTTTTTGACAGGAACAAACTGGTGCTGTCTGGAATTACTGATGCTCCAGCCCCTGTGATGACAGGAAGCATTTAAAGAGAATATGGAACAGCAGACAGATAAATCATATGACACAGCAGCCATTTTAAATGACAAACATTCTGACCCCCAAGTGTCCTTTTGGTCAGTTTAATACTCACCTGTTTCTCTCAGCTCATCTCTCACACACAAATGAATGTCACACTGCAGTACAGATCAACCTCCAGACTCCTAACGTAAAGCACTACATTTTCACGACAGTGAATCACTTATCGTGATGTAAGCTTTTCATTTAAGCGCTTGGTAATTTTATTTTTCCAATACTGACTTACATTGTATTCAAGGTATTTTATCAGTTCATTCTTGGGAGTCAAACCCATGACCTTGGCGTTGCCAGCACTAGCTCTACTGTTTGAGCTTCCAAGAAGGATTAGTCAATAAGATTTTGAAAAATGAAAAATCTCTTCTGCTCACCAAGGCTACATTTATTTGGTCAAGATACAGTAAAAACTGTAATTTTGTGAACCCTTTATAGGTAGCAAGTGAACTACCATGTTCAAGGCCCAGAAACATAGTAAAGAAATAAAGTCACTATTTAGTTTTCTTTGTGCACAAAATGTATTCTCGAAGCTTCAGTGGTTGAACCACTGATGTTGCATGGACTATTTTAATGATGTTTTTACTGTGTTTCTGCGCCTTGAATGTTGTCGTTCCATTACTGTCTATGCAGGGTCAGAAAGCTCTCATATTTCATCAAACATTTCTTAAAGGGGTCCTATTATGCTCATTTACAAAGTCTTGATTTTGTTTTAGGGGTGTACTAGAACATGCTCTCATTCTTGGTGGTTCGAAAAACATTATTTTCCCAAAATTTACATTATTAAAATAACTAGTTCCAGGTTTGATGAATGTCCACCTTTCAAAAAACAAAATGTGATGTGATTGGTTAGCGTTGTGATTGGTGAATAGCTTAGACGATTTTTCAGTACTGTCAAAGCAGCAAGTTCCGTCTGCTCCAGTATAGTTAAGGATGGCATCAATATTTCCATATATATTTCAGCTGGATTCAGACCCCTAGAATATTGAACATATATATATATACACACAACCCCGTGAACACCAGAGTTTCAGAAACATATATTTTTCTGAAAATATATAAAGCAGCACTTCTTCGTCGTGGTCTTGTCTGATGCAATCAACCAAGCGTTCTAACCACAAACTCGCCCCTCCCCACCACCCAACCATTTGAATTTCCGTAGGTGGGAATTTTTTACGATATTCTAATGGGCCGCTTTGGAACATCATGTAACCTGAAAAACAACGCTGTAGTCCAAACAAGCCATTCTTTGTAGTTCTTGAAAATTGACAAACGACATGTTTGTGCGTGTACTATCCTTTTCAAACTTTCAAATGTAAACTTTCAAATGTAAACATTACTAATTTCACCAATTTTCTGCCTAATTTCTTTTCTCTATCGATTTCATTTAACTACTTTTTGTAAACCAAACTTGTGTTGTTCAACAAACCTCTCCATCAGAGAGATGAATGAAGCCTAAAACCTATATTGTTGCCATTTTTATATATAAAACATTGTTGACCGTTGACTACTTTACTCCAAAGCTTTTATGCAGTTTTTTTGGGTTATTTATTGTTTATCTTCTGCATTGTTTGTGTGCACGCTTTCTAGCTTCTCATTAGCCAGCTGTCGCAGGCGGTTCCGATGTCTGTCCAGTCACCGCCGGTGTTCACGGGGTTGTGGCAGGCAATCCTGCATCCTTGTTTGAATCGGAGAACGAATAGAACGTCGAAACTCTCAGTAGGGCAGTTGCTGCTTTCTCTCCACCTTGTCTGCTGTTTCTCTCCTCTCTGTCCTCCCATCTGCCACATTAACTCACAGGGGTTTATCACTCCCTGATATTTTTAAGATAGCAGTGAAAATGATGACTCATATTTAAACAAAACCTTTCATGGGTTTAAATAACCTTTCCAGCCAATCCCAGTAAAAAAAAATAAACAGAGTTCCAGCAATTGGCTGATAAACATGGCAGTGTTCAGGTTAGATATGGCTACTCTGTCTAATTTGCAGCTCCCTGTCAACATAATTTCGCTGTGCCCTAATCTAACTTTTTTTTTTATCTTGGACGATTGCCTTCCATGCTGAAAATACTAGTACAAACTTGTCAAGGAAACCTTTTGTCCCTCCCTTAGTGACCCTGAACCCTCGTAAGCATGATGGGCTCTGTCTTAGCGATAGTAATTATAAAGTAATTTAACGGTCACATGACATTGTGACTGCAAAGAAAATGAGAGTATTTCTGGATTGGGTGAGATTTTAATATCTGATGGCATTAAATAAATAGTTTATCAAATCTATATGATGTAAATTTGAGGAATGTTTTTTTAAGGGAAATGCATAGTGAATTGCACTACTCTATTGTTTAAAAGTCTCTCATGCTCACTAATGCTGCATTTGTTTGATTAAAAATACAGAAACAAAAACATACATTTTCTGAAATGTTATTACAGTTTTGTGCTCACTTTTTTTCAGCATCATTACTCTAGTCTTCCTTCAGAAATCAAATCATCCACCCCCCCCCCCCCCCCAGGATTCTTTGTTGAATAGAAAGTACATAAAAAAGCATTTATTTGCAATGTAAATATTTTGTAATTTGTATTTTTGTCAATGCATCCTTGCTGAATAGTAATCATTTCTTTCAAAAAGATTAAAAAAAAAATTCCTGCTGACCTCAAACTTTTGAACCATAGTGTATTTACATTCTGATTATTTATTTATTTATTTATTTATTTACTTATTTTTTCGCAAAAGTATTCTCCTTTTGTGTTCTACAGAATATATAACATCACATGGGTTTGATTGACTTGAGGTTGAACAAAAATGACAAAATCTTTATTTTCAGGTGAACTATTCCTTTAATTGGAATTGTTATCTTTATTGGAACAATAAAGTACATCTCTCTTTTTATCTGTGGCTTTTTTGAAGTCATGACAATGAAAAGAATAGACAAATATTAACTGCATGTTTCCACTGTCTCAGAGCAAAGCTTTCCAGTTCACTGTCTATGGGAGGCAAAAAATGCAGGATGTAGCCAATCACTTTGTGTCTTTAATTATGATGGAGATTTTTGATGCTATCAGTTCACAAATTCAATTTGATATTGGAGCTTTCGTTATGGCTGAGTTTACATAAGTATTTAAAATTGACATTGTATGTATGCTTTATGGATTCAGAACCAAACAAGCATAAATCATAGTAGACTGCATAAGTGAATATTTTTATCCTCACTATTAAGCTGTCGCATATATTTATGGAAGCTGAAAAAAAATAAAAATAAAACTCTTCCTGCATAATTGGCTTGCCCTTTTAATTCGCCACAGTGATTATTCACAAATGTCTGACTTGAATTCATGGTTTGTCATTTTATTTGGTATAAATATTGCATGAAGAAAAAAATCACAAGGTACTGTTCAAATTAAATGGTACTGTGTGCTATGACAACACACACTGTAGCTGGTTTTGTTTAGGATGGGATAAGAATTATAATGCAAAAATATTTTACACCTTGCATGACTTTGCATATTTTTCATATCTTTTGTTGTTGTTGAAATCTTCTTTAAAAAAAAATAAAAATAAGCATGAATATAAAGAAATGGCAAGAGTTTGAAATTAATAGATAAATAAATAAATAATATTATTCTGTGCATGTCAATATAAAATAATAAAACTCAGGTATTCTGTTTGAGAATCTGTACACAGATGAACAAAAGTTGATGAACAAAAGCTGTGGCCTTCACCACAGTGATCGTGTTCCTCAGATAAATCAGTGATAGAGCTCAATGGTTCCATTCTGGAAGTAAAAACGCCTTTCAAAATGTCAAATGCAAAATAGATTTTTAGCCTACAGATTTTTAACAAACTTTCAAGACAGACGAACCAGAGCTCAGAGGTTGATAAATGATTATATATGCTCATGCAGATGCTATAAGTCATTGCAACTTTAAGCTTTGAGTTAAAATACTTTCGTTTTTTGGTTAGTTTAGTGCAAAATACCAAATTCCTAGTAAGGTTTTACACTACCGAGGGCAAATGTTTGGCTGGTTAGAATGGCTCAGTTAGCCCTTGCTGGTGGAGTTGTAAATACACATTTGTTTCTGCACTAATGGTTCATTTAGAATTAGTTGTAATGCATGTAAGCATATAAATAACACACATTTAATTATTTTAGTAGATCATTTTACACATTTTAGGTTTTACATGTTAAGTTGCTTTTAAATGTTCTCTGAAAAATGAATATTTGCAAGCTAAAAAAGTCCAAAACGGCTCTAAACAAATATGTGGTTGGATTTTGATGTGAGAGACAACAGGAGATGCACCTTTTTAACTGGAGAAAGCCTTATTATGGATTTTGGACAAAAGGTTTTTTTTTTGCCAAATTTGATGGTTTAAGATAAAATACCATAACTTGTGCACTGGAGTGGTGTGGATTACTTATGGATTATTGTAATGTTCTCATTCTGATGGCACCCATTCACTGCAGAGGATCCATTAGTGTGGAATGCTACATTTCTCCAAATCTGATGAAGAAACAAACACATCTAAATCTTGGATGGCCTGAGGGGAAGTACATTTCAAGCTAATTTTCATTTTTGGGTGAACTATTCTATTATTATAAATGGGAACAAGTGGAGTTTTTAGAGGTAATAGGAGGCTAGATAGTTTGCAAATGTTAGCCAGCTACTTTGTGATTTTGAATTGCGACTTGTCACCTGATTGAGAGCTACACAATCTGCCATTTATATATTTACTAATGGCCCTTCTATGTCTTATGCAGTTTCTGTAATCTAATTCTGGGACATGTGCCGCAGAAAAAGAGCTCCATAAACTGTGCAGTCTTAAACCCAATTTGGTCACTTGATCTTGTGCGACTAACTTGTATGAACCCATGGTCAGTCCTTCTATCAAAGACTTCCAGTTTTAATTCCTGCGAGGCCCTTCAGAGTGGTTCCACCCACTCAGAAACACTGCTAATGTGTCAAATTAGTTTCTGTAGCATGAACTCTTTTGAAAACACCACTTGGCTAGACTGACATTTCAAGTAAATATCATCTGGCTGACATTACAAATTCATGGAACTGCTTTTCAAATCTGCTAAGGAATTTAACTACACACTCTCCAAATGTGCTACTCTTGTTCTGATTGAATTTACCTGCTCTATTATTAATCTTAATTGCCTGACTGGCCTCTCAAGTATTTAGCACTCAACACCTGATTTGAATAATTTACATTTTGATTGGGCAGGAAATGTACAAATGAGGATGTTTCATTAAATAAGGGAACAAAAGGACAATTCAAATATGTATAAAAAAAAAATGTATGTCCATTTGAAATCTATCTTGAAATAATCGTATCCTGACAAAATTTTATATATACATTACAGTTCAAGTTTAAGGGTCAGTAAGTGTTTTTTTTTTTCTTTTTCTTTTTTTAAATTAATCATGGATGCATTAGACACTAAAGGCATTTTTAATGTCAGCATATGTTTTAATATATATTAAGGCAGCAGCACATTTGTCAGTGCAGTTATGAAATGTCAGACACATCTTAAGAGGTCTTTTTTTTTTGTACTACAGTGCATGACTCTCGGTATGAGTCCAGCCCGCAGGAGGAGGAAATAAGACGTAACACCAATAAAACTGACAAAACAGATGAACACTCCATAATGCACCAGCAGGACATGGAAACCACCATTGCTTTTGATTCCCAAGGCATTAAGAACAGTGGTGGATGAAATACTCAAATCAAATAATAAAATATTACTCCAGTAAAAGTAAAAGTACTTCTTTTGTACTTTCCCTCGAATAAAAGTACGAAAAAATTGTATGTACTTAAAAAAGTACTGACAGATAGATTTATTTAGCAATTTTAAATAGGCTACTTTATTTAATTATATATAGCACATATTTTTTGGAATCCTACTGCCAGGGGCACCTTGCACTCATTATTTTTTAGGGGGCACGAGTCCACTGTGACACACAGCAGCCACAATAGCACTTATGTTTTATTTACTTTTTCCTTTTTATTCAAAACATCCCCAAACGCATTAACTAAATATCTTGATTCTCACCTTATAGATTATGTTGATCTATAGTGTGCAATGGTCAAAGTAACCTAATAATGTAATCTATTAACTATGCATATAAAAACCTGTCTGTTTGCTTAATTAACAGATATGGGTGTCATGCCATAGCATTTTTAGTATGACTAATGTTTATATTAAATGTAAATTTAACATTCATGTTAAATGTTAATGTGAATAAAAATATTGCAGGTTAGGCTCCTAATATTTTGTTTAAATAAACTGTTCTATTAAAAAAAAAAGGTTAAATTTTTCTGACTATTCTATATGGCTTTACAGGGTTAAAGCAGCAGAAAGTGAGCAAAGAACATTTATTATCACAGAACATTTTCACTGACAGTCTAGTTCAAGCACTCTCAAAAACTGCCTTTAAATTCACTGAAGCTATTTACACTGAAATTTATATCTTACAGATTTGTACACACATTTGCACTTTGTTGTTTCTGACTAGAGAATTCGCCAGAAAGAGGTATTCAATCAGCGAGCGAGTGAAGAAAACACCGGCATTTCAGCAATGACTCATCTGAACACCCTCTGATTGGTCATTGTATTCATAAGCTCAACAGCATCATGTGTGATTGGTAAATGCACAGTGCCCTAAAAACACATGTGTTTCTGGCTCAGCGCCAGCCAGGGAACGAATGCAGATTTTAATTTAGCAGCTGATGATATGACACACTAAATGTTATAATCATGCTGGTGTGATTGTATTAAATATAGAAAATATTAATCGGCTATTTTTTGTCTTTTTGAAGCTGCATTCAAAATCCACTTGTCTCAAAAATCACTTCGGGCATGACGGATTTTCCCAAAATAACCACTATATGGAGTCAATATATATTTTTGTTGTTGATATGGACTACGTTGAGGAGAGTGATGTAGCGATGTTCATTGTGAAGCTTACACTGCGATGTACCTGAGAGAGAACTAATTTGACAATCTGATTTTTACCAGTAAGAAAAAAAGTGTTTTAAACTTTGTTGTTTTGCAGAACATCACAGTTATATATGACATGAAAATAATGCTTGAAGTTAGGAAGAACTTTAAGAAAATTTTAATTATATTTTCATAATGATTTTTTTTTCTTCTCAAACCTTGTCTGTGGCAATATAAACACCCCTGGCCAAATGCTTCCAGAGGGCATCACTTCCCACTTTGATAATTACTGTAGTTACCATGTTCTGAACATCACATCCTTAATTTTTCCATCTGATGTAATCTATCTAGGTGGTTGACTAAAAATATTTGGACTATATATCTAAAAATTACCTCAACTTAGCACTAGCAAGTTTTTTTAGCTAGACAGTTAGCATCAGCTAACAATATTTACTTCATAACCATACTGAAAATAAGAAACATTCATATCTGTCAGTTAATCCAAACAATATAAAAATGTATACTGTTGATAAACAATATAAAAACAGACATCATACATAGCGTTTTAATAAAACTGTTGATGTTGCGGCAGCGGGGAATTTGAACGTGCATGAGTTATTTTATTTATTCGGTGTTATTTTAATGTTTCCTTTTTTGACCTAAAAATGACACTTGATGTTGATGTGTCTGCATTCAAGCATTTCAGTGGGCTTAAATAGATCACCAGCAGATTAATTATTCAGTTACAATAATTAATCCTAAAATTCGACATTAGTAACTTACTGTTAGCAGCTTCAGTCGCACGCACTCACAAAATCTTCCGGTTCTTCTTATTTGTGAATTCAGGTCACTGGAGACTCACTGGAGGTTCATTTGAATCAGTGAGTTGTCGACTCGAGAACAGCTGCAATCGAATCATTCTAATTCGTGAAAGTATCGTTTGGTGTGATTTGCGAAACCAATTTAAATGGTTCATTGAACGAATCAGTCCGTTATTGAATCAGAAACTGCTTCTGCGTGTCGGAGCAAGTGATATATTATAAGCAGTAACGTTATGTTTTATGAAATGTAGTGTAGTAAAAAGTATGATCTTATGCTTTGGAATGTAGTAAAGTAAAAGTTACTTAAAATAAAACTATTCCAATAAAGTACAGATCCTTGAAAAATGTACCTAAGTTCAGTGACGAAGTAAAGCTACTCCGTTACTGACCACCACTGATTAATCCAGTCTTACTCCAAGTTGAACAATATACACTATACCATTCAAAAGTCTTGGAGTCAGTAATAAAAACGATTTCAATTCAAGTTTATTTGTATAGCGCTTTTTACAATACAAATCGTTACAAAGCAACTTTACAGAAAATTATGTTTCTACAATATTTAGTAGTAGCTAGTAGATTGTGCACGTTTGACAGGATTTTAGAAAAAATAAAAATAATAATAATAATACAAGACGTAGTCAGCTAGACGATGAACTATCAATATTATTAATTAATAGTAATTATATGATGCAGTCACACATGTAGCAATAATTGTTAGTTCTGTTTGTTGATTCAAGGTTAGGATCATCTGGGGTCCTCTGAGGGTCAGCATCATCTCTTCTCAGGTGTTCTGGATCCAGACTGGAGCTTGTGTAAATCCTAGTTACCACGGGATGGAAATCCCGTGGCAAAACATAGAAACAAAATAGAGACATCATTAGCATAGCTGCTGATCCAACAAAGTAAAATTAGTTTAACCCAAGCTAAAGAATAAAAATGCAGATGCAACTACACTCACAATTTAAGAGATACATTATTCGAATGCTTGGCGAAAGAGATGCGTTTTTAATCTAGATTTAAACAGAGAGAGTGTGTCTGAACCCCGAACATTATCAGGAAGGCTATTCCAGAGTTTGGGAGCCAAATGTGAAAAAGCTCTACCTCCTTTAGTGGACTTTGCTATCCTAGGAACTACCAAAAGTCCAGCGTTTTGTGACCTTAGGGTGCGTGATGGGTTGTAGCGTGGTAGAAGGCTAGTAAGGTACGCAGGAGCTAAACCATTTAGGGCCTTATAGGTAAGTAATGATAATTTGTAACTGATACGGAACTTAATAGGTAGCCAGTGCAGAGACTGTAAAATTGGGGTAATATGATCATATTTTCTTGACCTCGTAAGGACTCTAGCTGCTGCATTTTGGACTACCTGTAGCTTGTTTATTGACGAAGCAGGACAACCACCTAGAAGTGCATTACAATAGTCCAGTCTAGAGGTCATGAATGCATGAACTAGCTTTTCTGCATCAGAAACAGATAACATGTTTCGTAGCTTGGCAATGTTTCTAAGATGGAAGAATGCAGTTTTTGTAACATTGGAAATATGATTTTCAAAAGACAAATTGCTGTCTAATATAACACCCAGATTTCTGACTGTAGAGGAAGTAACAGTACATCCGTCTAGCTGCAGATTGTAATCTACGAGATTCTGTGTGGTGTTTTTGGTCCAATAATTAATATCTCTGTCTTATCTGAATTTAATTGGAGAAAATTATTTGTCATCCAATCTTTTACATTTTTAACACACTCTGTTAGCTTAGATAATTGGGAAGTTTCATCTGGTCTTGTTGAGATATATAGCTGAGTATCATCAGCATAACAGTGGAAGCTAATTCTGTACTCTCTAATAATATTACCAAGGGCCAACATGTATATTGAAAATAGAAGGGGACCTAGGACGGATCCTTGTGGCACTCCATATTTTACTGATGATAAATGAGATGACACCCCATTTAAGTAAACAAAATGGTAGCGATCGGACAGGTAGGATCTAAACCATCTTAGAGCCTGCCCTTGAATACCTGTATAGTTTTGTAATCGATCTATGAGTATGTCATGATCTATGGTGTCAAACGCAGCACTAAGATCAAGTAAGACTAGAAATGAGATGCAGCCTTGATCTGACGCAAGGAGCAGGTCATTTGTAATTTTAACAAGTGCAGTTTCTGTGCTATGGTGGGGCCTAAAACCTGACTGAAATTCTTCATACAGATCATTTTTATGCAGGAAGGTGCTCAATTGAGCAGACACAACTTTTTCTAAAATTTTAGACATAAATGGAAGATTTGAAATAGGCTTATAATTTGCCAGTACACTAGGATCTAGTTTTGCTTTCTTAATAAGAGGCTTGATAACCGCCAGCTTGAATGGTTTTGGGACGTGACCTAAAGATAACGACAAGTTAATGATATTGAGAAGCAGTTCTTCGGCTACAGGTAACAGCTCTTTTAGTAATTTAGTGGGTACAGGATCTAATAAACATGTTGTTGGTTTAGATACAGTGATAAGTTTATTTAGCTCTTCCTGTCCTATAGTTGTAAAGCCCTGCAGTTTATCTTTGGGTGTGATGGATGAAACTGAAGTATTAGACGCTGTAGAATCTACATTCGCTATTGTATTTCTAATGTTATCTATTTTATCAGTGAAGAAATTCATAAAGTCATTACTATTTAACGTTGGTGGAATATTTGAATCAGGTGGCGTCTGGTAATTTGTTAATTTAGCCGTTGTGCTAAATAAAAACCTTGGATTGTTTTGGTTATTTTCAATGAGTTTGTGGATATGCTCTGCCCTAGCAGTTTTAAGAGCCTGTCTATAGCTGGACATACTGTTTTTCCATGCAATTCAAAAAAATTCCAAGTTAGTTTTTCTCCATTTGCGTTCAAGACTACGAGTTACTTTCTTGAGAGAGTGAGTATTACTGTTATACCATGGCACAGTACGTTTTTCTCTAACCTTTTTCAATTTGATGGGGGCAACAGCTTCTAATGTATTAGAGAAAATAGTGCCCATGTTGTCAGTAATTTCGTCTAATTCATGTGTATTTTTGGGTACAAATAGCAGTTGAGATAGATCAGGCAGGTTTTTTGCGAATCTTTCTTTGGTGGCTGGACAATAGTTCTGCCCAGACGGTAACGCTGGGACATATAGTTAATATCAGTTATACGCAGCATGCACGATACAAGGAAATGGTCTGTAATATCATCACTTTGGGGTACAATATCTATAGCAGTAAGATCGATTCCATGCGATATAATTAAATCTAGTGTATGATTAAAACGATGAGTGGGCCCGGTGACATTTTGCTTGACTCCAAAGGAGTTTATTAGGTCAGTAAACGCAAGTCCTAATGTATCATTTGCATTATCAACGTGAATATTAAAATCTCCCATGATAAGCGCCTTATCAACTGTAACTAGAAGGTCTGAGAGGAAATCTGCAAATTCTTTTAGGAATTCTGTATACGGCCCTGGTGGTCTATACACAGTAGCCAGAGCAAGAGATACATTAGATTTATTTTGCATGTCTGACAGTGTAAGATTAAGCAGAAGTATTTCAAAAGAGTTAAACCTGTATCCTGTTTTCTGGGTAACATTGAGAATATCACTATATATTGTTGCAACACCTCCGCCACGACCAGTCTGACGGGGCTCATGCTTATAACAGTAGTTCGGTGGAGTCGACTCATTTAGACCAAAATA
Organism: Carassius carassius; assembly: GCF_963082965.1. NCBI lineage: Eukaryota > Metazoa > Chordata > Actinopteri > Cypriniformes > Cyprinidae > Carassius > Carassius carassius. Next base: position 31,909,569 of record NC_081767.1, on the reverse strand, counting down.
ATAATTTGGTTTTAGCCAGGTTTCAGTCAAGCAGAGTACATCGAAAATATTTTCTGTGATCATTTCATTTACAATAACTGCTTTGGGTGTGAGTGATCTAATATTTATGAGCCCAAACTTTAAAAATTGTTTTTGTTCATTTACTTTACATTTTTCTGGTTTAATTACGATAAGATTTTTTCTAGATCCTACATTATATTTTGACCTCACTATTCGGGGAACAGACACAGTCTTAATAGTTTTTACAGCGCAAGTACTTTTATCATTTAAGCGGGTGAAACAAAACTGATCATAATAGTTATTTGAGAATTGTCTTACTAGTCACATGGAGCGAAGTGTCCTGGAGATGTTGTCAGAGAGCAGCTCCGCTCCGATTCTGCTGGGGTGTAATCCATCAGCGCGAAACAGCCTAGGACGCTCCCAGAAAAGATTCCAGCTATTAACAAATAGCAGTTTCTGTTCTTTACACCATGACAACAACCATTCATTTAAAGCAGAAAGTCTACTGAACCTTTCGTGTCCTCGTCGATACGTGGGCAGTGGTCCTGACACGACGATCGTCGCCGCGGGCGTCGTGCTGCGAACCGTCTCGATCGGGCTGCTGAAGTCCCTCTTCAGCGTCTCCGTCTGCTGCAGCGTGGTGTCGTTAACCCCGGCGTGAAGCACGACCGCTCTGGGGCTCTCGTCGGCCGTCAGGATCGCGGGTATCTGCGCAGAAACATCGAGAACACGAGCACCAGGCAAACAATGAGTGTGCACTTTACCTTCGGCTAACGTAGCACTTACGTGTCGGACGATGGGGTCTCCGATGATCACAGCGTCGCGTCCTGTCTCGCGGAGGGGAGCGAAGCGGTTCCGGATGGAGATGTCGAAGGCAGGAGGGGGAGAAGTCGTCGCCCGGGACACGGCTCGCGTCCTCCGCTGTGGATGCACCCAGGGTCCCGTGGTGTCCCGGCGTCGCAGTGAAGGACATCTGGGAAGATCGCGTCAAGGGGTGCACCGGGCCTGTGCAGAGAAACACACGGAGTAGACGTGGTGGGACTGTTAGGAGCACGCTGTATACTTACCCCGGACTTGTGAGCGTCAGCCCGGGATGATTCCAGCGTGGCTCTCCGCTCTCTCAGCTGGGCCTGCCTCACCTCCAGGTCGTGAATCTGCTTTTTCCACGGCATCGAGCTCGAGCTGCACATAGTGGAGACATTCATCCGCCATTAAAGCAAGTAACAGTGAGTACAGCAGTGGTAATGTGTGTATATAGAGTATTAGCAATGTAAGCGCAGTTAGCTGCAACCACGCTTGCTGATGCTAACGGGCTAAAAGCTAATAGCGGACCCGGGAGATCAAAATAAAACTAGTGATAGCGAGGCGCTCTGATTGTTTTTGTTGTAGAATATATATATATATATATATATATATATATATATATATATATATATATATATATATATATATATATATATATTCTCAGCTCTTTTCAACATTAATAATAATAATATAAATAACTTTTTTTTTTTTTTTCAGAAAATCAGAATATTAAAAGGATTTCTGAAGGATTGTGTGACTGGAGTAATGATGTAAAAAAATCAGCTTTTTGTTCCTAATAAACTATTTAACTGCACTTGCAAGTGAATTTCAAATTATTTTGTGGGATAATTAAATATATTGTAAATAAACTACAAACATAAAAATATATAGATTTATTTTGTCCTCACATTCTTTCTTGTAACTCTTCCCTCTCAGTCACATAGCTGACTGAAAGGCAGCTCATTATGCAGGTCTTTGTCTTCTCAGGTGTAAATCACAATGATATTCATGATAGTTTACACCTACTCGCATATGCCCTTTTGAAATTTAAATCAATATTGTTTTCTGAGTTGATGATTTTCACATAATTTTGAAGCAAAAATTCTAGGCTACAAGCTTAACAGTCTTGTGAACAAATGTTCTGTATGTGTTTTATGACCTTATTTCAGTGATTTAAAAATTTTAGTTTTTCACTAATCACGCATAAACGTTGCTTTCTCAAAAACAAAATAATTTACATACATGCTATTTACATTTTACATGCTATTATTGTAGCCCAGTTTGTACTGAGACTTTAGCTATGTTCATGTTTATAAGCAACTGAAAAAAGCACAAAATTCAGGGCATGTCAAAAGTTCTCCTGGCCCCCAAAACCCCCTAGACCTAAGAGGGTTAAATAACTCAATTTGGACATATAGACAACATCACTGCTTTATGCATATTTTACATTACATTACACAGGTGCAGCACAATAAGAAATAAATAAAGAAAGAAAAGCTTCCTCTTGTCACTTATTTATTTTTATTTTTATTTTCACATTGTTTCTTTATGTTAGCCAGGCCTGTGTGTCTACCCACCTGTATTCTGTGGGCACAGATTGGGGCAGCAGACACCCATGCGGGTATTTAGATTTGTGCACAAAGCCTGCTGAACAGGAAGTGGGAGGGACTTGCATCAGGGCCCATCTGCTCTCTACAGCTGGCTGCCTGACAGCTAGACATTGAATCTACTGAGATTGGTACCTGTGTCTCAGACTCAGCACTGCACACAGTGACCAGTGCATTAATGCAATTAATTTAGCCAGCAGTCTAAAAGCCAAAGATGGAGAGGAAGATAGAGAGATGCCAATAAAGTCATGCCATCAACAGTAATGTCGACACAGCACTTTGAATGGAAAGAGAGAGAGACTATATCACTTTTATTTCATGATGTTCATGCATATTCTGAAACAAAACGCTCCTTGTTTGTGTCCAACATCAGCTACATCAAATAAATACCCCCCTTTCCATATATACTGTTTGTCTATATATATATATATATATATATATATATATATATATATATATATATAGGTATATATGTATATTCTCCATTATAATTTTTTTAACATTCAATATTTTTATTTTATTTTGTTTTGTGTCTGCACATGCTTAAAAAGATGTAACATGTTATCTACTTTTTTATTTACTTTTCATCTTAACTGTTATTAAAATCATGTCACAGTTGCTTAACTATTTATTTATTTAATTCTGAATTATCATTTAGGAATTAAAGGCTTTGGGGTATACTTTTGTTAATAAATAAATAGATTTCAATCTAGGCTATAGATTACAAATAGGCAAATTTTGAAGGTGTGACCCTAGCCTTATCTAGGCACTCTCATATCATACAGACTTGGCCATGGGCTCTTTTTGGCTTGAGTCGATAAGTAACTGTCTAGCAACATCGTAGCAACCCAAAGCCTAAAATACCTCAGCAATGCTGCAAATTGACTCCAACATTATGGTGGCAAGCGTTTGTTGACCCAACACCATGTTTTCTACACAAAATCTAAAATATGAATTTCATTTGTTAACATAACCATCTGCATTACTGTTCTTTCACTACTTGTGCACTGGCTAAACACATGTGCAGTTTTGTTATGCCAATAAGGCAGAGTAAATGAAAAACCCTTGAGAGAGACTAAATTGTATTCTCTCTTCCTGCTCCTCCAAGACTTGAGAGGTTTGATGTGTGAGGATGTGAGCGAGGCCCTCAGCAGGCCTGGGACGAGCTGAGTGCTGAGAGTCAGGAGTCTGCAGGCGGATAGATGCTGAATCAGCTCTCCTCACCTGACCACAGAGACACTGAGTCTGACACCAGCAGCCAACGGCCCATAAAGACGTGCAGTGTGTTCACAAACAACATTACAATAGTACTTAAGCTCAACCAAAAGAGGAACACCTGAGTACTGGGAAACAACAGCAATGATCTATCATGAAAAATTTGACTTGATTTCACCTTTGAGCACTAAGTATTAGAAAAAAAAAACACATTGACAACATTCAATTCAACACAATTCAATAAATGGAACTTACTGTGTGATACCAAAAACCCTTCAAGGCAAGTCATTTCATTCAGTGGCTGTCTTTGAAACGCCTCTCAATCAGTGTACAGTGAAAGATTCATAGCCTTGCATTGGCACTTTCGTCACAAAAGTGCAGACACAGAAGACCATGAGGGATTAAGGTGCGATTTGGGAAAGGGCCATAAACTTCACAAAGCTTATGATTAAATTTCATATTTGAAATCACCCATCAAATATGACAACAATGGTCTCGTAAATGTTGTTTCTTATGCTCAAATAGCATTAAAATAGCATTTTTGTATGTTTACAGGTCTAGGGGTGCTTCGTGGAGCAGGGCACTCCTCTTTTTGACCACAAATGTTTTTGGAATAGCACCTGGTCTCAGCCTACTCTTTAATTTTTTGGTCATGACAAATTGGTTTTCCTCAAAATGTGCCTGCAGAGTGACTTGAGTTTAGTTTCCACACAACTTTTTTTTTTTTTTTTGTCTACCCACATATTAAATGCACAGTTAGGCTATAGGTAACACTGATGACTCCCTGCAATGTCTCAGCTCCCTGGGTTTAAATAAATTTAAGTATAATTACCTAACAATTTTTTGTTGTTGTTGTAATTTTTATTTATATTTAGATTGCTGCTGCTGACTTGATCCAACCATTATTTTCTCCTCTCCATGTCAGTGGGGAAGCCATACATTTGCACACCTTCCTCTGACTGAGTGGAGCATCCCCATGCAGCACAGCAAACCATGGTGGAGACTATGCAAGGGCAACATGAAAGAAAGGACACATACAAAATGCTTGGAATGCTATTAAATTTATTAAAAATGTATTCATGAATTGCTGTAAATAGTTAATTGCATTTATTTCAATAAAAATACAAAGAAAAAGTCATCGTAATATATAATTACAATTTAAAATAACTGTTTTCTATTTTAAAATGTAATATACTCATGTGATGCCAAGCAGAATTTTCAGCATCATTACTTTTTAATGGCAGTGTACATGTTTTTATACGAGTATGCCTGAATATATTTGTGTATATGAATAAGTACATAATTATATTAATATATGTAATTGTAAGAATTGTAAACAATAAGCTTCATTTTACATTTACTTAAAATGCTAATTACTGGTGCTAACAGTATAGTGCAGTGCAAGCTGAAAATCAACTGTCACCAGCCTGTCTCTGTACTATCTGAAAGTCATCAATATGACATTAGTTAACATGAGATCAGTGAAAAAAATAACAATATGTAACGTAAAAAGGCAACCGCAACCCGTGTTTATACAACTTAATGTTAGCCTGAAATAAGTTTTTAAAATAACGGTAACTGAACACTAATCCTCAAAAATTACCTGATTTGATATTTTAAAAACAACATCGCTATAACTACATATTCATGCTACATACATATGTCGGTGTGTTGTATAAATATATAAAATAAATGCATTTATTGACTCCTTATTACCAGAAATCGCAGTTTTGTCACTCTATCAGTTTGAATGGCCGCCAACGCACTTCCTGGAACTATTTGAAGTCTACATGAATCACGTGACAACCAAACATTTCGAACTTCCGTTGTCGCAACTCTCTCTCTCTATGGCTCTGATTTAACCAGGCTCTAAAAGGCCTCATTTGCATATTTAAACCTGACATTTCAGTCTAAATGTACAGTGATTAATCACAAAGTATAGTCAACTGTAATATATTGCCGTAAGAGAGAGAAAGAAAAACCAAACAAAACACTAATTTTGACAATTGCAGCCAATTGCATTATCTTTTATGCCACAGCCAGAAACGACCATGGACACAGTGGGCAGAAAAAACAAAACTATAAATAATGAGGCTTGATAAGTCCTTGTTTTATGTTGTGGCTGTATTTGTTCATGGTCGTGAGATGCTTAACAACATCATCATGGTCCAGGAACTTGAAAGAAGAATGTGAGCCTAGAAGCAGAGCATGTGTAATCCGGGTTCTGGTGGCATGAGGACTCAATCAGGACTGAGCCTGATGGACTATCGAGAGGACACAGTGAGCAATCTCATCTTGTCATCTACTGAAGAGTGAAGACACTGCTAAAGCCTTCTCTGGACTGCACAAGAACACACTTTAAACTCCTGAGCTACAGTATGGTTATACACTACAGATCATATACTTTTATTGATTAAATTATAAATGATATTTTTTTATTATTATAATTATTTTATCATTTTTTCATTTTTTTTATTATTGGAATCAGTCTGATCTGGACTGTTGTTATATTTTTGTACTATGTATGTAGGCCTACTTAACAAATATCCACGTTTTTACTTACAACTTAAAATGTAATAGCATAGAAAGTACAAATTTACACACACACACACACACACACACACACACACACACACAGAGGGGCGGACTGGCCATCGGGAGCACCGGGACATTTCCCGGGGGCCTGACGGTCATTCTGGTCTGCCGGCTGCCGCTGTGCAGTCGATCAGACTGACGTGCAATAGGCTGGTATGGAACTGCGAATTTATTGACGGTCGTATGTATCTACGAATCAGGCGATGGCGGAGTGAAAATGACACCACCACATGACCAAACATCAGCGAAACACTGCCTAATAGGCTATATCCAAAATGGAGCCGTAAACGCAAAGGAGGAGCAGAGAGGGAACATGTAAAAAGGAGAAAAGCCACAGACGCAGCAAGTTGCTGCAAATTCCCAGCCATGTTCGCCAGTAAGGAAGCAGGTCGGTCAGAATTACTTTTATATTTACTCGGGATGGGACGGTTCACTGAAAAAAAATTAACCGTTCAGTTAACCACACGGTTCGACACGCGCTGGGACCGCTGTTCAACTTAATTCTGACAAAGCATCTGTAATATGGTTTACTATAAATAACACGTAAAAAAAAACAGGGTTCAAGTAATATATGTTTGTGTTGATGGATGCGCATTCTGGATTCCCAGACATTACCCTGGGCAAATAATTCACTCTTGTTCAATACTAATAGATCAGTGCATTCTCTTAAAGTGACAGTCTTTATATTAATCGAACAGCAACAACCAAGCGGCAACATTCTGATCTGAAAAATGAAGCCTACCCGGAAGTGCGAAAAACTGCAATACATCGAAAATCCGCCAGGGGAAGGTCCCAAAAGGGAGCAAATGTCCATAGCCCCCATGTTAAAATGTCCGTTTTCACAGCATAAATTCATGTTTTTACAAGTTGGTCCCATGGACTTTTATTGTATTTTTCGATAGATTCCGAGTGCCTGACAACTGTGAGGGGGGTGATTTTTTTTTAACTCGTTAGCTTAGATCGTATTTTGATATAAAATATATGACAATAAGGGTGTGGTTAACTTTGAGTGACAGCTTGATTGACAGCTGACAAGGCAGCGCCAAGGAGAATGACAACAAGAAGCGCCATTTTTTAATACAGTTGACATATAATACTACTGTTTCTGTATCATGAAATGTAGTTTTAATAGGTTTTCAGGCGAGAATGTAGTTGTTTAAAGCTCAAATCTGTGGTTTATTTAAAGATTTATGAAAATTGTATCCAGTTGATCCAGCGATGACCGGCCGCTCGGCGTTCATGTACCCCGCCTGAAGCAGTCTTTCCTCGGCTAGACCTTCTAAAGTTTGCCGCCAATGCCGCGGACTCTGGCGTCTCTGTAGTGGTTAAACATGAGATATAATTCATCTTGTGTATATCTAATGGGCGATTTTTGGTCTCGTAAATCTATAATGTTTTCCCTGGGCAATCGTTTTGGCTGAGGGGAAGTTTCATAACTTTATAAGCTATTTAACTTTTATAATGGCTAATATTGATAAAACTGAAATTTAACAAAAAGAGACTGGGTTGAGTTTTGTCATTTTAAATTTTAATACAACGAAGATGATCTGTGATGTTGTTTACTGCAAAATCTGTTGTTTAGTACAAATGCACATATTGCCTGGACCATAAAATGTTTAATATTTTCATATTATATTTAAAATGAAAAGAGGCAGGTTTGTGTTATATATTATGTTATATATTAATATTTTGTTTTTTCATAAATAGGCAAACGTTATGTGTAGTTGAATATAATCAATATGCGTTGCCTGAACCACATTTGTGTGGCTATAATGTTTAAGATTTCTTTTAATGAAAACGAAAATAGTTAGTATGGTGTTTTATAACATATTTCGTTGCCTAAAATATACACAGAGATAACCGAATTTGCAGAGCGAGCTGAGTGAAGCGCGCTGCGTCAGAAGGTGGGCGGGGTTAGGATTTCCCAAGATTTTCCAAGATGGCGCTGCCCATACCCCCCATAAACGGCTTCAAACCCGTTCTTCAGAAAGTCTATGGGTGACGTCACAGACGCTTTGTCCATATTTTTTACAGTCTATGGCAACAACAAAGAAATCACTCACTGCTCTTGATTAAAAAGCTTTTTTTTTAATTTAATAAAGAATAATCTTTAATTTGTAGTCCAAAATGCAATGCTGTTTTACATTTGATTACTTTATTTAATTTCTGTACCTAAAAACTAATGCAAGACCTACCTAAAAAACCCTGAAAGTCAGTTTATTTTATTTGTATCTTTACTCTGTTGTATTTATTTGTGCTATTGCTTGTAGTTAGAATATTCTTAATAATATGATAATATATATATTTTTTGAAAGTATAGTTTTTCCATAAACATAGCACATACAATGTTACCGAAACCGTGACTCTAAAACCGTGAAACAAACCAAACTGTGAAAAGGTTGAACTGTTCCACCCTAATATTTACATAATCATCTGGCAGGCGGACGCTTTCATTCAAAGCGACTTACAATAGATGTATTTTTTTAGTGCCAAAATTGACCAGAAATTGATTTTCCATTTCTTGCCTACAATATGTAGCCTACTGTACAATGCTTATTTATTTTGAAGGTGATGAAGGAAGCCACAGTAGCACTAGTGCTGCAAGTGCTCCTGCTGTTGAACAAGAGAGGGTTGACAGTTCAGCTTTTGAGTCAGAGCAGGAACCTTCAGGTAAAGTTTAAGCTACAGTATAAGCAAAACTAAACATGCTGGCTATACTCTTAGAAAAATTTGTTTTTTTGATTTATCAGTTAAGGTCATCAGTAGTAGGACTGTGATCACTGGGACATACAATTGATGGCTGCATAATTAATATAGATTATTGAAAGTGCTTATTTCATATTACAGAAAAACTCAATGTGCAGAGTGAGAGAAAGAGGGGGATTAAGGGAAAGATGATAGAGACAGTGAATGCCTTGATACTTCTTGATACTTCATTTGATTATTTTGCCCGTCCACAGTCTAAGGATTTTGATTTATTTTTTAAATATCACCCAATTCAAACAACTGAAAGAGAGTTTAGCAGTCTGGTGGACACATGAATTGGGTTGTGACTGCAGCAACAGAGGTGGCCTGGGGTGGAGTCAAATTCCCGGCCTGATTTACTGTCCCAGTCCGCCACACACACACACACACACACACACATACACATATATATAAGCAAACAAAAAATAAAACAATTATCAGTTGTGCACTGTGAATTGTCAACTTTTAATGTATTTTATTTTTTTATTATTATTGGCTTTATAAAAACGTTATAGATTAACATAATAATCGAATGGCTTATTAAACATTATATAATGTATACAATTGTTACCACACACACAAATAAATAAATAAATCAGTAGTGCACTGTAATGCTTTTTGTAAAGATATGAAAGTGTTCATGTTTGGTTTATTTTGAAGTATCACCATGTCTAGTGAGATCTTGTTTCATGGATTGTATTCATTGGATCTCCAGTGTTTGAATGCAGAAGAATACTTATTTTCCTGTCCAGTATAGAGGTAAGAGCACATGTCTGAATGCAGTGTGTGTCACATCCTATCCACTAACTAATGCCCTATCCCAAAAGTCTTTAGCTTTATCTTGTTGTCAGTTGATTTTGTTGCATTGTTTACACTTGTGTATTTACAGCCCGCATGTTTGCCCTTGTGTTTATCATGTACTTTCTAGGCCAGTGTTGTTGTTTATAGTCACAGTCAAGTTGCTTTCTATAGAGTTCTTACAGTCAGCCCTTGACTATCTGCTCAAGTCCTGCTTTGTTTTGTGTGTAATTGGAAGAGAAGCCAAAAGGAGACTGAAAAAATGACAGAGATAAATTGAATGTAAAGAATAAAAGGAATACTAAAAGAGTTCCTGATAGAGTTACAGAGATTCGGGGAGCCACAGTTTCTTATCAGTAAAGGTCACTCGAGCAATTACTCAACATATTGATGAAAGCATGCTATCAGAAGGCATGTGTTCTGTGGACTGAAGGTCTGTTGTTAGGAATACATGCCTAAAAACCTTGCTCCATGTCTTTTATTGAAGCAAATGGCAAATGCAAGGTCTTTCAAATATTTACTGTAATAATTGGAGCTCGTTTTCATGGCCTGCATATAAAGTGAATTCATTTGGGTCAGACAAAGGACGAACTCAAGCTGCAAATATTGATCACACTGACGTTAAAAATGTGATCATGAAAACAACAATTACATACATGGCAAACTGTTTATAGGGCAAAACATTTGCATGTAAAATTAAGATGGATGGATGGATGGATGGATAGATAGACCTTTTAACATTTTGCACTAAAAAGTGCTTTTTTTCTTTTAAATATTTCTATTTTATAAACCATACACATACATGAACATATATGTACATAACATAAACTGAAAAATTTTATATAATTACATAATAACAGAATATTTTCTTTACATTTTAATTTCCTTCTGACCTCAAACTTTTGAATGGTAGTGTATGTATGTATGTATGTGTGGTCTCTCTCTCTCTCTTTCTTTAGCTGTAAATCCTTTAAGAATCCGAACATTCACCCTGAAAGTCTTTTAGAGTTCACTTCTGAACTTTCTCATTTAGCAGATCGATCAGTCACTGAGTCTTGCAGTAATGAATACCCACTGCTTATTTCTCTCACCGCTGAATTTAGCATCCTGCTGAGAAACACTAGCCTAGCTGAAAAAAAGGAACACAAACACACACACAGAGAGAGAGGTAGTTTACATATATGCAATTCATATTTTATCATGGTCTCCCTGGCAACACAGGAGTTTCAGTTTTTTTTTTTTTCCTAATTTCCTCATCTATTTTCTCAATGGTAATCTGTTAGGTGAAAGATGCTGATTTTCTGACAGACAGATGCCCCGGGAGGAGGCCACAGGAATGAATGAGGGGGAAATGATATGTTCAGACCGCCCGTGAGGCAGAGTGGGGAGAAGATCTGTACTCGCTTTCACTGATTGATTTCTGGAGATATGACCAGGTCCTGTTCCCCTCCTCACCTGATGGCCCGATTGAGAGGATAACAAATCATCCCTCATTCTAATCACCCCCCAACCCCCAATATATTGAATTGTTATGCAAGACTAATCTTTCTGGAACATGGACCCAAGTTACTCTGAGTGCATATTCCTGTGCATTTTCTCTATGAATGATGGTATAAAAAATCTCCATCCTCGTCTTTATTTGCATGAGGCTTTACAAACATGATGCAATCTTCAATAAATCTGGAGAATAATACAAATGAACATGTTCGAAAAATAGACATTGTCATAAAGTTTGCATATTTCTGACGTAAGATGTAAAATTGATTTCACGCTTAAAAATACTGTCTTGTGTATGTACTGTAAATCTCCCAGGCACGCTTCATCAGTGTGCATTATTCTAAAAAATATATATATTTTTATTTTGATCATATTTCATCAAAATGTAGTACATTTCGGCTCTGAAATTACTTTTCTTTCCTGCTGACATATGCAAGGCAGCTGTGGAACAGTAATACGAAACTCCAGGATCCATTCAAGTTGTGCCCCACATTGTTTCACTGCTGAGTTTTCTGATTAATCCGGAACCAAAAAAGTTGAAGGTGAAATGTGTTATTTTACACTGCCATTGGTCGAACAAACAGATCCTGCCCTAATTCATCGCATCCCATTTCATGTTGCTTGAAGTTACTGAGTTTTCTTATTTACTGACATTTTGAGTATGTACATAGATAGATACATATAAAGTCACAAAAAGACTTTAAATATGAATCCTGCATGTTCTGCATGTCTCTTGCGGATCCGTTTACCACATGTACTGAAGCATTCGCGCGGTGATTAATGCATCTGCTGCTGTCTAACTACAGTATGACACAAATACCTGAACAACATCTCCAGAACTGCTTTGAAAGTCACTTCCTGAGCATTTTGCTGTTTCATGTGAGTAAAACAATCAGAGTATAACTCATATCATATACACAGAATGTATTCAAGGCAACCCGTCAAAATAACACTATGTCTTGATATGTCCCGTTCACACAGCAACTTACAGTTGCTTCTGGAATACTGTATGAACGTGCAATGGGAGTCAAGCCCCTTTTCCTTACCAATAACCATAGCAATAGTGACCAAGGTAAAACCAAAATCCATAAAACTGAAAGTCTTATCACTTTCTGACATGACAAGATTCCAATCGAGCTGCAGGTTCATACGTAAAATCTTCATTTACAGACTGCAGCTTTTATTTTTGGGTGGAGAGTGAATCATTTGAGTCACGCGGAGACTGGATCTAAATTTTCAGATGACACGCAGCTCATTCTGTCACTGTAAGTAACTGAAACCACACATGTAAACACGCTTTGTGCAGCAGAGCAGCTCTCTCTCACACTGCATGATGTGACAAACAACTAGTTGTCCAGTCCTGTTCCGTTCACACAGCACATTTTCTGAGAATGCGGTTGTGAGTCCTGAACATTTATGGGTTTGAGTTAGGTTACAGAATGCGGTTGTCACCCATGAAGATAACCGTACTGTGTGTGAACGTAACTGTATTAAGGACTCAAATACAGGACTGACAACCGTATTCTGCTACTGTGTGAACGTGGCCTAAAAGCTTGGATTATATGCAGTAGAAAGAACTTACTACTTCTACTACTAATAAATTGTTTTCCTATGTTTTAATTTTAATAGTAAACTTTTCAATTCAAAATAAATAAATATAGAGCTATTGTAAAAATATATATTATTTAATTAAGTTGTTTTTATGCATTAAAATAATTAAACATGCTTAATATATACTGTATTTCAGATATTACATAGGGCCCTAAAAAAAAAAAAAAAAATTACTATTAATATATTGATGTTAAATTGTTTCATGATTTTAATTAAACAGACATGCTTTTTGATTTATGAAATGTAATGTACCCATTCAAAATGAGTTAAAAATAAATAAAATAAAAACAGGGAAAAATTGGGAAAAAATTAAACGGGGCCCTAATTTTGGTAGCGCAAAAACTGCATATTAAGCTTTAACGATGATAGATCTAGAAAAATACTCCCCGATGTATAAATAAGTGCTAAATCAGTCTGAAAGTGCTCTAGAAGGAGATCTTGTTCTCAAGGTGATTAAACAGTTTCCACATGACCCACAGTTAAATGCAGCTCTCAGGTTTGGGACTGTGGAAACTGAAACACGATTCCTGGATTCAGTATCATGAGTTCAGAGACTTTTAGTCATTCAAGTTAAACACTCGTTGCTTAAAGAGCTTTGATTTTGGAGTTTTGCTTTTCAACATCACATTTGCTATCGCTCAAGGTAGAATGAACATAAACCCTGATCAGCTCTTACTCTTACTGTGAAATGCTTTCTTAACAAGGCTAAGTGCACTATGTGAATTCATTTACTGTCAGAGTGGAGCTCAAGCTCAGCCTTTCTCCATTCACATGTTTCGACAGGAGAGGGTGAACCGCAGGTTGGCCTGCCGCTCTCTGGAATTTCGCAATGAGACCATCGCCAAGCTTGACTTTTGGAGGCGCAGCCCATCTAAGACTTTGCCAAGTCATTTATTAAACATGGCAGGAGCCTATCACTGGCCCATATTGCATGTGCTCTCTTCCTGTGCAGAAATCTCATACGCCATTCTCCCCAGCTGGATGTGCAGGCATCCTGTATTCTCAACAAACCCTTTTGCTTTATCCAAACGTTAATATGCTGAGACTACAAAAGCAAACAAGTGACTTAAATAATGAATTGTGCTTTGCAAGATATACATAAGGGATAAGGTGCCGTCAGCCAGTCTTTATTGCAAAATAAACTCAGACTGAGTGATCAGGACTCAGACATGAAGCTGATTACATGGATACTTTGCAAATAAATATGGACATAAATATTGATTTTAGTTGAAATATTTCCATTAGACAGTGCACAGGCAACCTTAACTCAGTTTATTGCTCTCTCTCTCTCTCTCTCTCTCTCACTGTCTCTCTCTCTCTCTCTCTCTCTCTCTATATATATATATATATATATATATATATATATATATATATATATATATATATATATATATATATATATATATATATATATATAAATGTATAGATATTCATATTAAATTAACTAATATTTTTGTTTTACATGTATACTTTTAAATATATGTACATATTTGAGTATAAATAAAAATTCGTTAATAAAAGAAAATTAAAACTACCTCCATCTGTCATCCATCCATCCATCCATCCACCTCTGAGGTTAACTGTCCACCTCTGTCCGTCCATCTGTCTGTCCGCTAACCTCTGAGGTTTTCCATCGTTCCATCCATCCATCCGTCCATCTCTTAGTTTTCCCGTCCATCTGTCCGTCCATTTCTGAGGTTGTCCGTCAATCCGTCCATCCATTTCTGAGGTTTCCCGTCCATCCGTTCGTCCATCTCTGAGGTTGTCGGTCTACCTATCCATCCATCCACCTCTGAGATTCTCTGTCCATTTGTCCACTCACTTCTGAGGGCTTCTGAAAATATTTCCGTAAAATGTGAGGAATGCAAAAGACTGATTCAGAGTGTTTGTCATTCTGTGTAATTACCTGAAGTAGTGTTAACTAATTAGAGACATGTTAAGATGGAAAAACACAAATAAGAGATGTTTGCAAAGGCAGGTAAATGTAAATTTGTCATATTGAGAATGCACAATAGCAGGTTATTGGGCATGATAGCAAATTTTGGATGAAAAAAACTGCAACGTCAGGCCCTCAACAGATGCAAATCAATGGCTGTAAATGTGAACATTTTCTGCGTAATGGGTAAAGCAGGATAAAACAAGTAGAACTAATGCCTGGAGTTATAACTGAATCCACATCTGTGAGGCGACTGAATAGGTTTTTAATTTAAGATCACAGCAGTGCCACTTGCAAATTGAAGAACATTCCTCAAAGATGTCTCTTCAGGCAGCACTGTACTAATTGAATAGGATGAGATGTAAAAGTTTGTGGCAGTTCATGATAGGATCACAACTCGGCAATGGAGTAGCCTGTTTTTTTTTTTTTTTCATTTAGGTAAACATCCACATACCAACAAACTCACTGTGTTCTAAAGTATTCTGGGCTGTTTCAATACACTTGAGTTATGTTGTTCTTTACAACAGACATGTCCTCCAGTCGTACAGTATTACGCTTACAATAGAAGGCTACCAGGCAAGTTTTTTGGATAAACAGAAATATATTGTTTGGTAAAAAAATTTTTTAAGTTTTCATTTGAACTGTGAACCCAAATTGTCCTTTTACATCTTCTGGTTATGTGATAACAAAGTGATTTCTACCATTGTTTTTTTTATACTGACTCCAAGCTAAATGTGGGGTTTTTTGGGGGGGTTTTTTTGAAAGAGAGAGATTGGATGTAACTTTGCTCAGACAAGCTTGGTAAATGATTCCATCTCTTTAAGGGGGGTTTTGAAGCAGCCAAGCAAGTGTCATTTAGATGAATGGGGATACTAGCAGATAACGTTCTTCTTGGTTTTACAGTACATGTACGTTTATGTGCAAGTGTTCGGTTATACCTGCAAATGAATACACTTTGTGCAAGCTTTACACATTTTCTCTCCACAACAAGCTTGTATGTAAGGCTACCATTGCACTGTAGATGTTTTCCTGAAGAATGAGTGTAATTTATTATCTGTGGTAACTGTTAACCAGTGTAAAGTCCAAAATCTTAAAGGGAATCTATTTAAATTTAGTGCAAAGTAATAACTAAAAACACAAGGCAAGTTTAACAAAGCATTTTTCATGCATATTTAATACAATTGTGTTAATACAAAAGTGCTTTACAAAAAATAAAGAGACCAAGAAAAAAATAAAACATGAAGTCAATGATGTTAGTTAAAAATTAATTAAAAATCAAGAATATTATACAAACATTTTATTGTATGACTGTTTACTTTTTTATGATGTTGAAAGAAAATCAATGCTTAGAGTGCAATTATTATTATATATATATACTGTATATATATATATATATATATATATAATTATATATAAGCCCGATTGCAACCCGATTCCAAAAAAAGTTAGGACACTGTACAAATTGTGAGTAAAAAAGGAATGGAATAATTTACAAATCTCATAAACTTATATTTGATTCAAAATATACTATAGATAACATATCAGATGTTGAAAGTGAGAAATATCATACCAAATATTGGCTCATTTTGGATTTCACGAGAGCCACACCTTTCAAAAAAGTTGGGACAGGTAGCAATAAGAGGCCGGAAAAGTTAAATGTACATACAAGGAACAGGACCAATTTGCAACTTATTAGGTCAATTGGAAACATGATTGGGTATAAAAAAAGCCTTTCAGAGTGGCAGTGTCTCTAAGAAGTCAAGATGGGCAGAGGATCACCAATTCCCCCAATAATGCAATGAAAAATAGTGGAGCAATATGAGAAAAATTGCACAGTTTGAAGTCATCATCATCTAAAGTGCATAATATCATCCAAAGATTCAGAGAAACTGGAACAATCTCTGTGCGTAAGGGTCAAGGCCGGAAAACCATACTGGATGCCGTGATCTTCGGGCCCTTAGATGGCACTGCATCACATACAATAATGCTACTGTAATGGAAATCACAACATGTGCCCAGGAATACTTCCAGAAAACATTGTCTGTGAACACAATCCACCGTGCCATTCGCCATTGTCGGCTAAAACTCTAAAAAGAAGTCATATCTAAACATGATCCAAAAGCGCAGACGTTTACCGGGGCCAAGGCTCATTTTCAATGTACTGTGGCAAAGTGGAAAAATGTTCTGTGGTCAGACGAATCAAAATTTGAAGTTTTTTTTTGGAAAACTGGGATGCCATGTCATTCAGACTAAAGAGGACAAGGACAACCCAAGTTGTTATCAGCGCTCAGTTCAGAAGCCTGCATCTCTGATGGTATGGGGTTGCATGTGTGCGTGTGGCATGGGCAGCTTACACATCTGGAAAGGCACCATCAATGCTGAAATGTATATCCAAGTTCTAGAACAACATGTGCTCCCATCCAGACGTCGCCTCTTTCAGGGAAGTTCTTGCATTTTCCAACATGACAATGCCAGACCACATACTGCATCAATTACAACATCATGACTGCGTAGAAGAAGGATCCGGGTACTGAAATGGCCAGTCTGCAGTCCAGATCTTTCACTCATAGAAAACATTTGGCACATCATAAAGAGGAAGATGCGACAAAGAAGACCTAAGACATTTGAGCAACTAGAAGCCTGTTTTAGACAAGAATGGGACAACATTCCTGTTCCTAAACTTAAATAACTTATCTCCTCAGTCCCCAGACATTTGCAGATTGTTATAAAAAGAAGAGGGGATGCCACACAGTGCATGCCATGAAATTTAAAATCAACTTATTTTTTCCCTTAAAATGATAAATTTTTTCAGTTTAAACATTTGATACAGTGTCCCAAATTTTTTGGTATTGGGTTTGTATATATATATATATATATATATATATATAGCGATTTGTTTACTTGTTTATGACCCAAGAATAGAAAATCAACACTTAAAGTGCGATTAAATACTGAAATGAAATGAACGTTTCCTCCAAAATGGAGTCAAACTTTTCCCATAATGGAAAATTTGTGGCCTTTAAATGAGAAATCCAATAAGCATCTCACTGACTCTTTCCAATCCAGTGATTTTTAATGTTGAAGGGTTCAAATTTGTGAACTGATGCATAAAATAATCCTTGTTTCCTGTGAAAATTGCCTTTTTGTGATCTCAGAGTGTAATTTTACAGTGTAATCTCAGGCTCTTAAAGAAACACTGATTCCGACACTGCAGCTTGTAAGTGACAGATGTGCTCTAACAGTTTATGAAGGATCTGATGGAATATTTTGCCAGATACTCAAGTGTTTTTGGCTGATGTGTGAGAACTCTGGGTTTAATACAAGTCTGACTCAAGGGTCATTTCAATCGGGGCATCTTGACTGCCTATCTGTGAAAGATGTGCTCTGGACTTCAAGGCATAAAAGCTTCTCATTGCAGAGGCATGAGCCAGCGGCATATTGGGGACAATATATATATATATATTTAGCAGAAACTTCTTTCCAAAACCACTTACAATGCATAAAGGCATGTGTTCCCTGAGAATTGAACCCATGACCTGTTGCGCTTCTAACTCAATGCTCTACCACTGAGCCACAGGAACACCGCATGCACACGCTCAAAAGTTTGGGATCAGAACGATTTTTTATTTTTATTTTTACAGGCGTTTCTTGTGCCCATCAAGGCTGCAGGAGGTCATTTAGCCTCCTTGTTAGTGTGTCTGCCTCCCATGCTGGAGACCTGGGTTTGAGGCTCACTCTGAGCATGTAATACCAGACACAGGATTAAGAATTTGGGAAGCTGTGGGCTAGTGGTTAGAGAGTTTGACTCCTAATCCTAAGATTGTGGGTTCAAATCTTGGGCTGGCAATACCACGACTTAGGTGCCCTTGAGCAAGGCATTGGACTCCCAACTGCTCCCTGGGTGCTGCAGCATAAATGGCTGCCCACTGCTCTGGGTGGGTGTTCATGGTTTATGTGTGTTCAATGCTCTCTGTGTGTGCACTTTGGATGGGTTAAATGCAGATCAGGAATTCTGAGTATGGCTCACCATTTTTGGCTGAATGTCATGTCATTTATTTGATCAGTAATACAGGAACATATGCATATGGTGAAATATTATTGTAATGTAAAATAATGGTTCCCTGTCAAGGGAACTTCGAACTGCGTCCTCTAGGGGTCGCTTTGGGGAACACCTCGTCGTGACCCGTGTCTGAAGCATACTTTGAAAAACGCCAACGTGTTGGCCGGCGACAGCCTCTGACGTCACTACCGGAGCGACTATAAATACGCGGCCATAGGACCCGTCACTTATCTTCTTCGACTTCATTGACTGTTTTGTTTGAAGCGTGCATCTGAGAAACGACCAAAACGGTAAGAGCAATCTATCATTGTTATCATGGCATCCACTAGCAAGGCGTTTAAACAGTGTGTGCATCCATGTCAGCGTTATTTGACACCTGATGACACACACAGTCTTTGCGTCTCTTGTTTGGGCGAAGAGCACGCGCGCGATGTCCTTGAGGGGGCAATCTGCGTGCACTGCGAGCGTTTTTCTGTGAAAAAGCTCCGCTCTCGTTTGTCTCGTTTGTCCCCATGAGAATGAGCTCATGGGGATCACAGGTGGATCTCGCTGACGAGTGTAGAGGGGGACTTTTCCTTTCACACTCTTCGGCGGCAGACGAGAGTGAACTTCAGGAGGAAGATGCGTTGTCATTAACCCATTCTGATACTAAAGTTAGTGCTCTGCTGGGTTCTACCCAGAAAGGGCAGGAGATATCTGAGAGTGGCGAAGAAGCTGAGGCTGAGCCTTCTCAATCCTCCTGCCCTGCGTATGGGGAGCTGTTAGAGGTTGTGGATCGCGCCACAGCAAAATTAGACTTGCCATGGAGGCGTGCCAGAAAAGTGACGCCATGAGGTCGCCTCGATGAGCGTTATTTGTCTGACCATAGCCCTCCAGCCCAGGTGAGCCTTCCATTCTTGCCTGACTTACATGCAGAGGTCGAAAATGAATGGAAGAGGCCGTTTTCCTCTCGCATCCATCGGTTTCAGCAGACGAGTTATGCTAATATCGAGGGCATGTACGAAAACGGTTATGAGAGGATGCCCCCTGTAGAAGAGATGCTGGCTAGCTGTGGGGGAAACATCCTCTCTTAAATCTCCCTCTTTGCCATCTAAGCCCCTCCAGGATACATCCCGCTTAAATGGTAAAGCATACGTAGCAGCAGGTCAGGCTGTGGCTTCGTTGCACACAATGGCAGTGCTTCAGGCTTACCAGGCTGACCTGCTGAAGGACCTGGATACAGGCGAGGGCCTTTCAGCTGACCAGGTAGCCGAGCTGCGCCGCACCACAGACCTCTCTCTCCATGCTACCAAGCAGGCCCCCTCCGCCATGGGTAGGTCTATGGCGGCCATGGTGGTAACGGAGAGACATCTGTGGGTGAACCTGGCAGACATCGGGAGGGAAGAAAGCGGGTTTCTTCTCGATGCTCCGGTCTCGCCTTCTGAGGTTTTCGGTGCCTCCGTCGAGATGGTAGTCGAAAAGTTCAGGGAGGCAAGGGCGCGCTCAGCTGCCTTTAAATCCTTCATTCCACGAAGGTCCAGATCTGAGCCCGAACAACAAAGGGGTCCTGGCCCATCTCGATCTGAGGATCAAAGACGGGCACAGAAGGCTAGTGTCGCAGCACGCGCTTCTCCCCCGCCTAAGGGCAAGAGCAAGAGGAGTCGTGGGTCACGAAGAGGTAAGCAGGACCTGAGGGATGTGATTCAGATAAGGCAGCGTTCTCGACCGGATCGGAGCGATACCTAAGTAGTTACTCACTTCCTTTGGATGTTTTAACTTCTGCTTTTATCCTCCCCTGCCTAATTCCCCTGTAACCACCAGCTCTTCACCTGATCGAGGTTAGGTGGAAAATTTCTCACATAACAGTCTCCTATGCTGGACCTATGATGTTTTTAGTTGGTCCTATATTCATAGTAACCACCTTACTGATGGTCCGGACCAAAAGGGGGCGCCCCATAAGCGGGACTCCGGTACAGGAGGGTGGGTGAGTATTTAACCCTTTCTTTATCTGCGTATGGGTGTTATATTGCTGGTGGCAGTGGCAGACTGGGACAGTAAATCAGGCCTGGAATGTGACTCAACCCAAGGCCACCTCTGTTGCTCACCACCACCCAATTCATGTGTCCACCAGACTGCTAAATTATTTGGCTCTTTCAGTTGTTTGAATTGGGTGTTACTCAAATTTTTTTATCAAAATCCTTAGACTCTGGACGGGCAAAATAATCAAATGGACTATCAAAGCATTTAATGTATCATCTTTCCCTGAATCCCCCTCTCTCTCATTCTGCACATCAAGTTTCTCTGCAATATGAAATAAGCACTTTCAATAATTTATATTAATTATGCAGCCATCAATTGTGTGTCCCCATGATTACAGTCCTACTACTGATGATCTTATGAATCATAAAAGCACATATTTTCTAAGAGTATAGCCAGCATGTTTAGTTTGCTTATAGCTTAAACTTTACATGAAGTTTCCTGCACTGACTCAAAAACTGAACTCTCCACCCTCTCTTGTTCAACAGCAGGAGCACTTGCAGCACTAGTGCTACTGTGGCTTCCTTCATCACCTTCAAAATAAATAAATACACATTGTACACTAGGCTACATATTGTAGGCTAGAAAGTGAAAATCAAAATTTCTGGTCAAATTTGGCACAAAAAAAATACTGTATCCCCATATGTAAAAAGTGTGCTAGTTTGTCATTAAGATGCTCTTTTAAAACTTCTATCATTACATATATTTGTTATATTTATTTTTTATAATAGATTTTATCTATTGTAAGTTGCTTTGGATGAAAGCATCAATCTGCCAAATGATTATGTAAATATTAGGGTGGAACTTTTTCAAGGTTCGGTTTGTTTCACGGGTTTAGAGTCACGGTTTCGGTACTGTTGTATGTGCTATGTTTATGGAAACTACAAAGCTAACTACAAGCAACAGCACAAATAAATACAATAGAGTAACGATACAAATAAAATAAACTGACTTTCAGGGTATTTTAGGGAGGTCTAGCATTAGTTTTTATTTACAGAAATTGAATAAAGTAATCAAATGTAAAACAGCATTGCATTTTGGATTATAAATTAAAGATTATTCTTTATTAAAGTTACAAAAGCGTTTCAATCAAGAGCAGTGAGTGATTTCTTTGTTGTTGCTGTTCGATTAATATAAATACCGTCACTTTAAAAGAACGCACTGATCCAGTGTTCGTATTAGTATTGAACAAGAGGGAATGGTTTGTCCACAGAATTTATTTATTTATTTATTTTTTAAACCTCATCGCTATTGTTGTAATGTCTGGGAACCAAAATGCTAATCCATTAACAGAAACATATATTAGCTGAACCCTGTTTGTTTAAGTGTTTTGTGTTTGTCTAAGTGTTATTTATAGTAAACTATATTAAAGATACTTTGTCAGATTTAAGTTGAACAGCGGTCCCAGCGCGTGCCAAGCCGTGTGTGGAGAACCGAACGGTTCGGTTTTTTCAATGAACCGTCCCATCCATAGTAAATATATTGTAAATGTAATTCTGACCGACCTGCTCCCTTACTGGTGAACATGGCTGGGATTTTGCAGCAATTTGCTGCGTACGTTCCCTCTCTGCTCCTCTTTTGCGTTTACGCTCCATTTTTTGCACGGATAAAGTCAATTAAATTAGGCAGTGCTTAGCTGATGTTTGGTCATGTGGTGGTGTCATTTTCACTTTCGCGATCACCTGATTTGTGAATTCATAAGTCCGTCAATTAATTAGCAGTTGCATTACAACCTACTGCACGTCAGCCTGATCGACTGCACAGCGGCAGCTGGCAGGCCAGAATGACAGTCAGGCCACCGGGAAATGTCCCGGTGCTACTGATGGCCAGTCCGCCCCTGGCTGGTGGTTATATGTCTACTAACAAACTCTGTGAGTTTCCTTGCAGCACTGCAGGGAATTTCATGGATGTCCGGCCAGGTCACCCTGAGGGGCCTCCTGGCCGCTTGGCGCATCCGGCAGGATGTCCGGCCAGGTCACCCTGAGGGGCCTCCTGGCCGCTTAGCGACGTCCAATGGGAAGGTGGAGGTAGTAGTTATGGAAGTCTTTCTGTATGTACTGCCTCAGGTGATGCTCCCCTCGCTTGAGGTTTGGACAATTGGAGCTGGCCTCTCCCGTGCGATCCAGCGCCTCTGCAATGCTTAGGAACCTTTCAGTACACACGCTAAGCCTGTGTACTTTCTCAAAACCACATGGTGGTCAGTGTGCAAGTGAACACTTTGGGCACTGTCTGAAATCCACGTAAGTGGTAAGTGTGCACGCAAGACTGCACACTTTCTGAAATCCACGTAAGTGGTAAGTGTGCACGCAAGACTCTGCGCACTTTCTGAAATCCTGTACGGTAGGGGTTACGCGCTCCGCTTCATTCCCTTTCTTAAGATGATTAGCCCTGGGTTCCTTGGGCTTCATTCAGCCAGTGTGTATTTGTTATACACCTCAAGCATCGCTTCCTGCAACATGAGGGGCTGTTTGGGCAATTCTCGTGGTAGTTTAGCAGCGCTCCCCTTTTCCAAAAGAAAAAGGGTCGCCTATGAGCGTGCTACTCTGAGCTCGGAGTCCTCCTCTCATATGAGACTGAATTCTCAGTTTTTTCACCAGAGCGCTCCAGTACTACATACTGTTTTTGAGATGTACTGTGAGAGCAGACATCCTGTTGAGGCAGGGGCTGAGGCTCGGGGAATGGCGCCTTCTCACCAAGGTGATGAAGCAGAGTTGGAGAGGTTGGCCAGACTTGGGTGGATCAGTTTGCGACTCGAGAGAGCATCGCACTATCCCCTCTGGCTTCCTCTGACTCATCCAGCTCCACTGGGGCTGGAAGCCATGGTACAGGCGTGGCCGAGGTTTCATCTGTACATTTCTTCCTCCAATTGCTCTGCTCTCGGGCCATTCCATCTATGAGCTGCTCTATCAGAGTGCCACGAGAGCCCCTCCTTAGAACAGTATTTGTAAATGGTTTATTTTATTTTTTATTCTTTATTTTATATTTTTATTCTTTATTTTACCTATGGTAAGTGTGCACGTGAAGTCTTTGCACACTTTCTGAAATCCACACTGTGGTAAGTTCACACGATAGTACTCTGCGTTCTTTCTAAAATCCTATATGTTGAGGGCTTCGCGCGGTTGCTTCGTGCCCTTTCTTGAGTCGGTTAAAGCCCCGTTCAGCTTGGGCGCCACTCCACCCAGGTATCCTCTGATACCTATCTAGAATAGGGAGTTGCTACTAGAGAACTGTTGAGACAGCTCTTTCGGCAAGTTTTTGCGAAAGCTAGCGGTAGCCCCTGTGTGACAGGCAAGACTTGGTAAAGAACATGCTAGGTTCTTAGCCGTATCCCTTTAAAGGAATCTTTCGTGATTCCAAGCCTTCAGCTCTACCCCGGACGAGGCCCTACAGGTAAGTTGGGTATATAGCTTAGGCCTTTGGCCGTAAGGGATAATGTCATGGACAGCCGTCTAACCGTCCCAGGGGCGACTCGCAGTGAAATGGTAGAGTTGGTACTTAGTGTTTGCCATGATTCTGGCCTGCACTCGCCTCAGCATGGCGGCGTGGGTATACTGTTCCCCAAAGTGACCCCTAGAGGATGCAGTTCGAAGTTCCCTTGACAGGGAACGTCTCAGGTTCGACGAGGTGTTACCCAAAGTGACCCCTAGAGGACGCAGTGTCTCGTTCCCTCTCAGGGAACCATGGTTACATTCGTAACCTGAGACGTTTTCAATTTTAGTATGTATTAAAATCTAATTTATACCTGTGATGCAAAAAAAATAAATGCATTTGATTGGTAAACCAAATTCAGACTTTACATTTCAATCTCAAATGGTAATGCAAGGAATTTACGGAAAAGCTCAACTAAATCGTTTTTTTTTTTTTTTTTTTTGCCTCATGTTTTACCAAAACCCATATGCTATTTTTTTTTCTTTGCATATGGTTTGTTCTGTGGAGCACCAAATGGCATTGTATGGTGTTTTTTTTTTTTTTTTTTTTGGAGATTGATGGATGAACAAATAAATAAATGGTCATGAAATATATAGGCATGTATGTATATAACACATCAAATGTGGTTGCATTGAAAAAAGCTGGAACCCTCAGCATCTCTTTTGTGTTCCACTGAAGTAAATAGCAGCATATGAGTTTGGAATGACATGATTTTTTAATTTTAATTTTCATGTGCACAGACTCAACAAAGAATAACATACTGCCAGAAGATTCGTTAGTAAATCCTACAACAATATATGCAATGATTCAGGGTGAATGGTGTATGTATACTGTAGGAAACATAGAGAGAAAAAAAAATATGTATATATATATTTGTCACCGTAAAACGTATTATTTTTTTATGTGGTGCTTTAGGGCATAATAGAGATGGAAATGACAGATTTGCTTTTGGTCTCTTTTTTTTCACTACGTTTTGAAGTAAAAAAAAAAAAAAAAAATTGGGTCAGCCTGCTATTGGAAATGAAAAACGTTTCTCATTTACCTGTAAGAAAGAAAAAAATCATGAGTGCATACAAACTGCAAGTTAAGATTTGCACTCACACATTTTGTTTGTATGAAGTTGATTCACCACAAAATCAAGACAGAACGCCAGAAATCACAGTTGGCTTAATTGAGTTGTCTCAAGATAGGCGCTGAAATCAACACTGTCACCTTCAGGTACACTTGTACTGGAATTAAAGCTTAATAAATTATTATTTACACTCATTCTGTGAAGGACTTGAGACCTCAAAAGTGGCAGATTGTGCATTTTAATTGACACAAAAACAGCTCATAGAGAAATAAACTTTGATATGAGACAAAAACATGTAAAATTGGAACAAACATGTGCAAGATGGTGTATTTAGTGTCCTTTAAGTATTGCGATAATGTGACAATACAATAAGAAACAAAATCTGCAAGGTAATAATGGAAAAATGTTGTATATTTTATGTATGTGTGTGTTTGCATTTGATGCTATATATAATATTCATTCATTTCAGACGTTATGGTAGGTCTGTCTTGAAAGGTCCAGTTATTTTAAAATCTCTCTCTCTTTCTCTCTCTGGAGAAAATGCATGTAATATTATGGAGCTGTGCTCCATTTCTCTCTATTTGTTATGTAAACAAGACTATTAACCCAGAAAGAAAATTACTTTTCTTAGAATAATGAGATGGAAACCTACTTATTAATTTACTGAACCCTTACTTTAAGTTATTTGTGATATAAGAAGACCCTTTTAGTCTCAATACATTCTTAATAATAACTGAGATGCTCTTCAAACATATTATACGGACTATGGAACTAGAAAAATAGATAACTTACTGAAAAAAAACTTAATGAAATATTAGAATGTGTGTGATAATGAGTGGTGGGAAAAAAAAGTTCACTCGATTTTTTGTTACATTAAAAAACAGCCTTTAATGAAAAAGATTTTAAAATGCATTTAAATAAAGACTTTTTATATTTTTATTGTAATATATATTTTCCCTTGTAATTTGTGAAAAATGTTTCCAAGATTTCACATCATAATACCAGATTAAATCCTTTTATTTCTTATAGCCAGTGGATTTAGAAACATCACAGTTGTTTTTAATCCATCATTTAGATGTAGCTCTTTTCAGGCCACGTGTGTCTGTTTCTAATTCAGTTTGCAGTTTTATGAACAGAAGGGACGGAGCCAGTGTCTGGTCCGGTGTCCCCGGTGGCTCCCATCAGCAGATGTGTTTATCGTCATGCTGAAATGTACCCTGATGTTAAACTTCCAAAAATCGGTCTGCTGCTTTGAACTAACAGGTTGCCTTAACTAAACTGTTAAATTTCACAAGGTGCATGAAAAGAGAAGAGAAGAGAGGATAAAATACCTGGAGGTCAAATAATCTCTCTCTCTTTCTAAACCAGTCAAACGTTTGGAATAATAATAATAATTATTATTTATTATTATTATTATTATTATTATTATTTTTATGTTTTAATAAATTTATGCTCACTATAAGGCTGCTATTTTTTTATTTATAAAAATACAGTACAGACAGTAATATTGTAAAATATTATTACAATTTAAATATCTGACTTATTGTAGTAAATTAAAATATATTTAATATATTATAAAAATATAAATATATAATTTACTGTGCTGGCCTCGACAATAAGGACTGCCAGGGCCAGCGTGTTTAGCAATTTAAAAATGTAGCAATTTAAAAGCATTGCATCAAGGTACTAAAGACAACTCCATTCAGTACTCACGCTGTGTTCTGTGTGTTTCGCACGCCCAGACAGCTGCGTCTCTGATGGCCGAGCCCCGAGTTGAGTTTCTTTCCATGTCTTTCTTGCGCTTGAACGGACAAAGACATACAAAAACATGTCAAGACTAGAATTAAAAGTTAGTGAACTAACTTTGATGTTGGCTTGGCCATCTTGGCCATGGGGCAAAAGAGCCACAGTACTTGTGTGCCCAACATTCTTGAGTTGCCCCGCTGCAAAAAAATAATAATAATAATACCATAAAAAAATACACCTGCAACAGTCGTTTTCCATGGTCCCTTGCTGTTTTCCTTTTTAATAAAAAGCCTAGGCTATGATAACAGCTAGGACAGGGTTGTCTAGCTGAATGCGAAATAAGTCATGCAAAAACTATAATCTCCCTTAATACCATTCAGTTTGATCTTATTTTAATAGTACTGACAACATATTTTAAGTTATCACACAGTACTGAAAAATTAAAGAAGGGACACTATATATAGTATACTTCGGCTAGTCAAGAGCTAAACAAAAATTCCTGTTTCATTACAAAATACTGTACCTTTTATAAACTTTATACTATCACCACAAAATTTTAATTTATATTTATTAAAAAATAAATATTTCATAATACTGAAACTTAAATATATTATTTCTATAGGCTATACAAAAAAGAAAAGAAAAAAGACTAAATAATAAGGCTGAATAAGCTGATCTATAGCATGTTAAATGGTGGTTGCCTGTCTATGAATGGTACACCCCTCTAAGCTCACAGAAGTGGTTTGACCCAAGTCCTCAGCAGCCAATGACATTGACCCGTTCAAACTGATTTTTAATGCATACTTCACGTGTATTTTACGTGTATTTTACGTGTATTTAACATGTGAAATACACTTTAAATACGCGCTGATTTTTCACGTGTTGTCTACACGTGAAATACACGTATTTAACGTGTTGTTGACGCGTTAAAATTCACGTGTATTTGACCCTCTTGGCATTCCATACACGTTAGATATAATGAAGGGAGACGTGAAAAAAGGACATCGCGTTGTTTTGATATGGATTACGTTATCACAGAATATGTGTTCGGCAGCACTTGTTTAGTTTAAAAGTAGACATGTCAAGCTTTCTATAGATATATCTATCATGTCTCTTCGTTGAGTATTCATGGAGTTACAGTTCATTTTAATGACGTGTTTGTAAATGAAGATCAGCGCAGACAAAGGCTGCAGACAGCACACCTTGTTTGTTATCTTTATTTTATAAGTGCACAAAGATTTGTTGTTATTATGTTTGTATCCAAAAAAAAAAGTAGTATCCAAAAAAAAAAGTAGACCCTTTACAGATTCGATTGATGTATTGCTCTTATCTGTACGATTAAAACTGAAGGTGTAATTTAAGTAATTTTCGGGTGTATCAGGAGAAAATGACTCAAAACGCGTATATGCGTTAATCGACTCCAGAGGGTTTTAAAAGGCTGTCGTGACTTTTTTTTCCTTCCAGTATTCATAGCTGTACCACGCTGTCAAATTATATTTCATTTTGCACACATAAACAGCTCAAAAACACCTGAAATCTGCTCTTGTTGTGTTCTAATGGGTGGATTAGTGCATTCGCTGTGATATAATTTTTGGAATCTCTTAAAAAATATAAAAATGGTTTTATTCTGAGATAACTGGGCTGGCTGATGAAGCGCTCATTTCTCTCTCGTCTTTCTCTCTGTTCTTTGGCCAGAGACATAATTTATTAATGAGATCTGACCCGGTAATAATAACATATGTTGGTTTAGCTTGTCAGTGTGAATGAAATGTGTATTTATTTGTCCGATCTCGCCCCGAAACGCGGCTGTCATGTGACTTTTTTTTTCCTTTGCGATGTCAAATATTGCATTTTGCACACATACACGGCTAAAAAACCCCTGGACTTTGCTTTTGTTGTGTTCTAATGGGTGTATTGTGTGCATTCGGAGTAAAATTGTTTTTTAAGAAGCTCTTAAAAAATATATATTAATGACTTAACCATGTTATGCAGCGCCGAGCAATCGATGACGTTCAGCTCAGTCTGACAGAGAAAATCTCACAAGCACATATAAACACTCATTTTCATGTGTATAATATATTCTTCTAATTGTTTTGTGCCGTTTCGCTGCAGTGTTTTAATGTGAAAGGCTGTAAATTCTCTATGTGGACTTCAAGTGTTCAGAGAATGCATCACGAGCTCGCGGCCAGTTGGCTGCCGCGAATATATCATGTTATTACTTTAAACAGTTCAGAAACATCTGAATTTAGCTCTTGGTGTGTTCTAACGTGTGGATTGCGTGCAATCGCCAATATAGTTTCATTTAAAAAGGTCTTAAATAAGAATAAATTCGCTCGTTTTGAGCTCCGTGGAGACAATGCCTCCAGCAGCTGACCAGCCGTGATTCTTCTCTCGTCTTTCTGACTGCTCTCTGCCCAGAAATCAATTATTAATGAGCCATGACCCCTGTAATAATCAGATATGTTGGTTTAGCTTGTCAGTTTGAGGGAAATTGTATTATTTAGGCCTACTTGTATTGACCGATTTAAAAGTGAAAGTAAACCAGACTCCGGGTATTGCAAAAGTAGGGGCGCGATTTTTCTCAGACAATGTAAGTCTATGGGTAATGTATTAAACATTTAAAAATTAATAAAAAAAAAAAAACTTTAAGTCTGATCACTCTGAAAAGATATAGCAACAACCACTGCTCTATCCCGCAGGTGTATGCCGAGTTCGGGGCTTGTGGCTTTAAAGCCCTAGGAGGAGTAGCGTTTAGAATTTTTTAGTCTCAGAAAAATAATAATAAAAATAAAAAGAAGAAGTTTAAATAGCATAACAGTATGTTGGCTTTGCCAAGCCAACATAATAACCGTCTTGGCGAGTAACTTTGTAGCTTAATCAATGATTAATCTATAATTAATTTATATACAGTGGAGTAGAGATACACTGATTGACTGGGAATTTTTAGTTTTATTTAAGAGACTATCTCTGTTCCCTGCTTGCACACAAACTGCATGGCAATATGTTTTATTTTATTTTCTTTCAAAATGTTATTTGAAAAAAAAGTATTACGTTATTAATATAGGGTTTATTTTTATTAAACAGAGGCCTGCGACGCTGAAAACAGACACAAAGAGGAGGAAATACTGTAGCAGGCAGAGCACAATCATAGTTCACGATGCGCAAAATATAGGAAGAAAATCCAAAATATTGAATTTGATATGGATGTGTTTTCAGAAACAGCTTTGTTTACAGCAGTAACTAAGTAAACGCTGCTGTTCCAAATGCGCCACCTGCTGGCAGAGAGTGAAATTATGTCTCATTCAGCCCGTCTGCTGTTTCTGTTTCATGTTGCATTATTTCACAAAGCTAAAATCAGACCATTCTGTTTTTGCTTCAAATTTTTAAATTATAGAGTCTAAATTAAATCATTTTTTTTTTAATTGATTCATAATTAAAATGTAGTGGTAAACACTTATTTCAAATGGCTATGAAAAAAAATCAGGCTGCAACACAGAGAAAAATATGGAAATGTTATTTTATGTATAATTATTTAATTTCTGTACCTGAACACCTACAAACTAAATACTAAATCATTTAATAAGTGTCTTTGTTCTATATTCAGTGGTGTTATTTATTGTAATTTGTTCATTTGTTCTTATTTATTGACTGTTCACTTGTCTTCAATAATGATTGAACTTTTTATTTGACTTGACTGGGCCAGTAGAAAGAATCCTTAGTGTTGTGATGTAAAACTGAATTTTCAGCATTATTACTCCTGTCTTCAGTGACACATGATCCTTCAGAAATGATTGCTGATTTGCTGCTCAAGAAACATTTATTATCTATAAAGTTTTTTTTTTTCAGGTTCATATTTTTGTAGTAAACCATGATACACTACCATTCAATGGTTAAAAAAGTAATAATATTTTTCTTTTGCAAAAATGCATTCAGTCAGAAGTAAAACATTTATAATATTAAAGTATCATAATTTCCACAAAATAAGTAAATAAAAAGGCAGCAAAGACTCTTTTCAACAGAATAAAATCAATAAATAAGTACCAATAATAATTGGTAGTATTTAATCACAAAATCAGTATTAGAATGATGACTAAATGGAGACTTTTGAAGACTGAACGAAGATCCAGTAATCTCATATGCATGTCATGTCTCAAGTTTCAGAAGAGATCTCAATAACTTCTCTAATGTTTCTTGGATTTTCCAGTATGTTAGAGATCTGATGAGTATGAATATTTCTCATCGAATTCTTCCAAGATTAAATTATCTGAGCTATATATGTTAATTGTCTCATCATTTGTGTCCTGCATAATTTTAGGAGAAAATCAGAAACATAAATGAAATGCTGCTATATTCATGAATTCTTTTGAGCTTTGAAAGACCAATCTCTGTGCAATTACATTTTTCCTCTGGGCAAAGTCCATTATATGTCTGTAAGTACAGACCTGTAGCCTTTGTTCTTCGCAGACTGTTCTAACACCTGAATCCACAAACTAAAATTATACCTTAGCCAGAGTCTAATAAAAATTTAGCTTTTTGTACATCGCTAGCCTCTTATCACAAACCAGTGATTTCCAGTTCCTCGATCTACCTGTTGCTCTTGGCAACTGCGTGCCATCAGTGTCATTCAGACCCTCTTTATTTAGCATGTCAATCACACTGTGATTATGCGGAGTGGGAACCTCTTGTCAAGCACTGCCGTAGTAGCTGACAAAGAGTGTAATTAAAATCATTATCTGCTAATGACTTCTTTCATTCTTCTTCAAAACCAGGTTCCATTACCACATGCCTTCTCTCTCCACATTTACAATGTGACATTTATACCATATAATTAATGTTACTTTTGCGTTCAACAGAGTTAAGAGATAATGCTTGCTGAATTTGAGCAAATGTGTAGGTACTAGATTCTTATGTAATTCGAAAGCAGGTATTTACCCTGTATGCCTGATACATAACAATAATAAAAAAATTGAACAGTTTAGTTCCACTTTAGACAGTCAAACACACAGTGTAAAGGAAATCATAGTTGATACATCAGGCTTTTTTGGCTCATATAGTATGATATAGAGAGAATATGGAGCTAAAAAAAAAAAACACTCAGCTTTAATCAGGGGCCCAATGAGCAATGTAAAGAACAAGTATAAAGTATTAATTAGATGAAGTTCAACTGATTGTGTGCAACAGGTTTTTGACCTGAAAAATTTGTGTATTAATATGATACAGTAGGCTTTATAGATTTAAGTCATCAAATAAGTAACATTTAGTGATATGCCAAAATATCAAACAGCATTATTTTAAGATTATCAGCATTAGCCAATAACCAGCTTGCTTGGATTATTAACTTAAGTTTATGTTGGTTTTATGACGGCGCCACAACATAAAAGCCTTATGGATAATAAACACTTTTTTTCTTGTTTTGGTGAATTTTGAAATAAATAAATAAATAAATAAATAAAAATAAATATTTAAATGAACTGTTAAGTCATTGCCGTGGTTTTGTGTACATCTCATTGGCTTAAAAATAACAATATTGAAATAATTACTATTAGGGATGTGAGAGATTAGACAGTTGGTCAACTAAACACAACTGCAGCTTCTATTCAGCATTGGAAATGCTAGTTGAAATGTAGTGATTTCAATGTCGCCTTTTAAAAATAATATATTAATGTGAAAACTGGATATCTGCAGTGGAAAACAAAATCATTTAATTTCACCCCAGACCTTGCATGCATGTGGTTTCTCTGTTCAATTTCCTACAGCTCAGAGAAATGTCCACTAGGGAAAACTATGGCAACCGCTGTATTTCTGTTTGTCCAAAACGCCACCTACTGTCAGAGAGTGAACTTGCATTTTCATTCACCTTGTCTGCTCCTTTTTTTTGCTGTCATTGTTGCATATTTTTACCGTTTGATGGAAAATGAAAACTAAATTAAGATATCTAGATTTATTGGATTTTTATAATTTTATTTTATTCATAGTTTAACTATTTCAAATGGATTGCATGTATACACAATATTCTTTTGAGGGTTGCTTAATTTTAGAAAATATCCAATATATGGATTGCACAGTTCCACATGGATAATATGGAACTGACTGGTCATGTGATCTCAACATGGCATTGGCACTATAATGTAGAGCAAAACAGCCGATATGATGGCAAAATTATATTTATCTTTAGAGGGAAAACGTTTTAGATCAGCTGATTAGGTTTTGTGATGTATGACGTACTCGCTTCATCAAAAGAGTTTGCTATTAAAGCAAACGTGTTCTCACACTCAGATTCTGAGGTGATAAACTCCAGTATGATGACTAGTGAGGGTTTTAATGTGAGTGGACAGGTGTGGGAAAGAGGGATTGTGGGATATCAAGGTGAGTGCAGGGGCTTATGGGATAATTGGACCTTTTGTTGATGGAGTATGGCAGGTGGCGTGGCCATCTGCTGATGGCTGGTAGTGGTGTGGAGCAGGCAAGGGTGTTGGGACGTCCCTGAGGACATGGTGCAGAGAGTTCCTCTCCATCAGTCATGGCTCAGCCCACAGCAGCTGAGAATCAGATGGTGTGGAGAGGTGAAGGCTTTACACATTTTCATTTATTTATTTTTGCTTATTCCAAAGTTGTACACCAAATTTTCATGACTAGAAGCCTATAAATGATTGTCAATTAAAACAGCATGTCTTATTTTAAACAATTTAATTAGAGAACGGAAAAAGTGAGGGAACACCTTGAATATTTCTTGATTTTTCTTCTAGTTTTCAATGGAATAAAATCTCAATGTGCTCACAACGCAGTACTGAAAATCCAGCCATATGTTCACCCATATGATCTTGTGCTTAAAGTAAACTAACTAATATGAGTTCTATTTTAAATGATGTGAGATTAATAGATTTAACCATATGTGGACGAGGACAAGAACATTTATTGCATTTCATTTCATTAGTACATGTATATGTGTAATCATATACACCTTAATGGCCAGTGTCTGTATTGTGTAAAACAGTCGTTAATGTGTGCAGTATTGCACCACTGTAAGACATTTCTCATATTTATCACCACATCAAAATACACACACACACAGACACACAGAACACATTTTTGCTTCGTTGCAAGGCCTGTTTCATTGTGTTGGTTCTCCTGAGGGAGAGCTGGTGGCAGCAGTGGAGCTTTGCTAAAAGCTGTGGAATAATAGAGTGCTGTGCACATGCTGCGAGGACAGAGGAAAGGACCCGTGCCCCGGAGAGCTGTTTAAAGTTTTACAATCAGTTCTCCAGTCCTAGTACATGCAGACAGCAAAATGAAGAGTGAGGAAGCATTCCCAAACCAACCCATGCAGGACAGGTGCTTGGGCGAGACATTACTCGTGACCTGATTTATTTTCTAAAGAAAATGCAAGCAGTACTTCTAAAGTTGCTACCAACTTCTGAGAATGGTGTGGGTTTTTGCCAAGATATTACTATGTGGTTGCTATGATTGTTTGATTGCTATGGTTCTGGGTGTTCTGAGAGTTTTAAAGAAGTCCTATTATGCTTTTTCAATTTTAGTTAGTGTGTGATGTTGCTGTTTTAGCATAAAAAAATAAAATAAAATTTTGCAAGGTTACTAAGATCAAGTATTCCCGGCTATGGAATATACAAAAAAAATAAAAAATAATAAATAAATAATCAAAATGGGACGAGGCCTGGTTGAGACCATATGTTGAAGGGGGAAGGGGGAAGTTGTGGCCTAATGGTTAGAGAGTAGTACTTAGAGAGTAGTACTCACAATCGAAAGGTTGTGAGTTCGAGTCTTGGGCCGGCAGGAATTGTGGGTGGGGGGAGTGCATGTACAGTGCTCTCTCCACCTTCAATACCATGACTGAGGTGCCCTTGAGCAAGGCATCGAACCCCCAACTGCTCTCCGGGCGCGGCAGCATAAATTGCTGCCCACTGCTCCGGGTGTGTGTTCACAGTGTGTGTGTGTGTGTTCACTGCTCTGTGTGTGTGCACTTCGGATGGGTTAAATGCAGAGCATGAATTCTGAGTATGGGTCACCATACTTGGCTGAATGTCACGTCAATTTCACTTTCACTTTTTTGAATCCCGAATGACGTCCTATACTGTACACTAGGCACTTGTGACTCGACCGTGTAGTGTATTCAAGTTTGAAAGTTTGAGAAGTTTGAAAGCCACTCCCCCACTATTTTTGCATTTGTTTGGAGTGTTTTTGTTCATTTCTAGATGTCAGTTTTGTACCTTTTTTAGTTTGTTTCAAGTCTCTTCCTTAGTGTATAAAACTATCTCATATATCTTGCCATCCAGCAGTCTGCCATCTTAACTAATAGCCTGTGGTATCATTCTGTAGCACAAGCGATGATGGGTGAATTGTGTGTGAATATGTGAAGTTTAGTACTTAGGGTTAGAGGTTTATTGTTTATTAACAGATGCAGCTCTGCAGTTGGCTGAGAATAACAAAACAACACACTGTCACAGCAGAATGACTGTTATGAGGTAGGAAATGGAAAAAATATGGTGTCCTCAACTTAAACTTGTCGTCTGGTTCAGTGAGCGACGTGCTGTCACTAAAAAAGAGTGAGATAGATGTGCCCAAATAAATACCCCAGACTCACATAGATGGAGAGGTGAAAAGCGAAAGAGAGAGAAACTGCTTTTGAATTTCAACAGAATGGCTGCAAAGATTACCTGTCCTTTCTTGACTATATCTTCTTTTTATTGTGTGCTGACAGTGATGCTGCATTCAAACGCACAAGTCACTACAAAGTGTTTGGATACTTAGCAGGGGATTTACATTTACATTTACATTTACATTTATTCATTTAGCAGACGCTTTTATCCAAAGCGACTTACAGATGAGGACAGTGGAAGCAATCAAAAACAACAAAAAGAGCAATGATATAGAAGTGCTATAACAAGTCTCAGTTAGGTTAACACAGTACACCTAGCATGGGATTTTAAATAATATAATAAATAAAAAGAAAAACAGATAGAATGAAAAAAAGAATAGAGCAAGCTAGTGTTAGAGATCGTACACATACACACACACACACACACGCACACACACATACACACAAACAATTGCATAATAAATGAAAAGAAAATAGAATACAAAAAGATTAGAAAGGTAGTTAGATTTTTTTTAAGAATAGAATTAGAATAGTGAGTGTTAAAGTTAGAGGGTCAAATAAAGATGGAAGAGATGAGTTTTAAGCCGATTCTTGAAGATGGCTAAGGACTCAGCTGTCCAGATTGAGTTGGGGAGGTCATTCCACCAGGAGGGAACATTTAATTTAAAAGTCCGTAAAAGTGACTTTGTGCTTCTTTGGGATGGCACAATCAAGCGACATTCACTTGCAGAACGCAAGCTTCTAGAGGTCACATAAGTCTGAAGTAACAAATTAAGGTAAATGGGTGCAGAGCCAGTGGTAGTTTTGTAGGCAAACATCAATGCCTTGAAATTTTATGCAAGTGGAAGCCAGTGCAAATTGATAAACAGAGGTGTGATGTGTATTCTTTTTAGCTCATTAAAAATTAATCTTGCTGCCGCGTTCTGAATTAATTGTAAAGGTTTGATAGAATTGGCTGGAAGACCTGCCAAGAGGGCATTGCAATAGTCCAGCCTGGACAGAACAAGAGCTTGAACAAGGAGTTGTGCAGCATGTTCCCAAAGAAAGGGCTTGATCTTCTTGATGTTGAATAAAGCAAATCTGCAGGATCGGACAGTTTTAGCAATGTGGTCTGAGAAAGTCAGCTGATCATCAATCATAACTCCAAAGCTTCTAGCTGTTTTTGAAGGAGTTATGTTTTTTTTTTTTGGATTTCTGTAAGAGTACGTATCACTTGATCATTCGTACGTCTATATATATACTTGTATACGTATATTCACCTCAGAAGTGTTTATTCAGCAGCTGTTCATGCGTATAAAACCAGAAGGTGCACCAGATACTGTATGAGTCATTATCACAACCATGCTTTGAAGTAGTTCTGAAGACTTATACATAATATAAAGAAACCAAGTAACATTTCAGTAGAATTGTAATTATTATTATTATTATTATTATTATTATTTTCATAATAACCTTTATAGTATATGAACTATAGTATATAAACAAATATATTTGTATTACTATTATTTATGAAATCATACCTTGTGATTGGTAATATGAAAATGTGACTCATGCACAGCTGCTGAATAAACACTCCAAAAGGTGTCTAAAGTAAATGAAAAGGACAGAGCACCTTTTGTAGCACTGAAATGGTGTCAATTTTGCCTGTCCTTTATCTGTGCACTTCTTGTCAATTGAACTGCCTCTTGTTTTTAACTTAGCTGTTGTAACTGAGTAATTAGATTAGGCTGAGCATCTGTGGAGAACTGGGCGATGAACTACCAATCATCAGTTGTGATTCGTGACCTCTGTGTGACCCCGTCAGAGAGTAGATCAGACCCATTAATGCATATAAGACAGTTGTTCAAAGCAGTTGTTCACACTTGACCTCTCCTCTGAGTGTTAATTCTGTAAATGAAAAGCTTTGCTGGACGGACATTTTGTTTTGATAACCAGACATAAGTGCGTGTTGCTGTGACAGTTGTTATTTCCAGCTGTGATATTTTGTTCTTGTAAAGAGTGAACAGGGGCAAATAGAACTGCCATACAAAATGTATGAAAAGCTATTTAAAAGCTGGTTTACCTGAATTTTTTCACAAGCTTTCCTGAGGGAGATGACAGGCAGTGTGAGCAAACGGCAGCTAAATACAGACACAGCTTCTGTTTGAGGACTCTCAAATCTCTTACTTTTTGTCTTGTTGCTCTGATTTTTTCCCCTCTTTCTCTCTAAGTAATTGTTGACCTCTGATGGAGCAAGATCTTGTGCGATTGTGATATTTTTAACATTAGGGAGGTTGACCTGGCCTACAGTTAGAGACAGTGTAAGGAAAATAAATCTGACCATTGTGTTTTGCATGGCATGAAATGTGCACTATAATAGTATATTGTACCTTTTTGTGAAATATTATTCTAATTTAAAATAACTGCTGTCTATTTGAATATATGTAAAAAATTAATTTATTTCTGTGTTCAAAGCTGAAACATGATCCTTAAGAAATCATTCTGATATATGCCAAATGGCTGCTCGACAAATATTTATTATTGTTATCAACATTTAAAATAGTTGTGGTGAATAGTGGAAATGGTGGTATATATATATATATATATATATATATATATATATATATATATATATATATATATATATATATATATATATATATATATATATATATATATTCTCATACTCACCTAAAGGATTAGGAACACCATACTAATACTGTGTTTGACCCCCTTTCGCCTTCAGAACTGCCTTAATTATACGTGGCATTGATTCAACAAGGTGCTGAAAGCATTCTTTAGAAATGTTGGCCCATATTGATAGGATAGCATCTTGCAGTTGATGGAGATTTGTGGGATGGACATCCAGGGCACGAAGCTCCCGTTCCACCACATCCAAAAGATGCTCTATTGAAGGGATAGGCAACTACGTACCTGGAGGGCCACTGTCCTGCAGAGTTTAGCTCCAACCCTGATTAAACACACCTGAACAAGGGAATCAGTGTTTTTTCGGGATTACTAGATAGATACAGGCAGGTGAGTTTTCATGAGGGCTGAAGCTAAACTCTGCAGGATAGTGGCCCTCCAGGACCGGAGTTGCCTATCCCTGCTCTATTGGGTTGAGATCTGCCGACTGTGGGGGCCATTTTAGTACAGCGAACTCATTGTCATGTTCAGGAAACCAATATGAAATGATTCGAGCTTTGTGAAATGGTGCATTATCCTGCTGGAAGTAGCCATCAGAGGATGGGTACATGGTGGTCATAAAGAGATGGACATGGTCAGAAACAATCCTCAGGTAGGCCGTGGCATTTAAACGATGCCCAATTGGCACTAAGTGGCCTAAAGTGTGCCAAGAAAACATCCCCCACACCATTACACCACCACCAGCAGCCTGCACAGTGGTAACAAGGCATGATGGATCCATGTTCTCATTCCGTTTACGCTAAATTCTGACTCTACCATCTGAATGTCTCAACAGAAATCGAGACTCAAAAGACCAGGCAACATTTTTCCAGTCTTCAACTGTCCAATTTTGGTGAGTCTGTGTGAATTGTAGCCTCTTTTTCCTATTTGTAGTGGAGATGAGTGGTACCCGGTGGGGTCTTCTGCTGTTGTAGCCCATCCGCCTCAAGGTTGTGCGTGTTGTTGCTTCACAAATGCTTTGCTGCATACCTTGGTTGTAACGAGTGGTTATTTCAGTCATAAGTTGCTCTTCTATCAGCTTGAATCAGTCGACCCAATCTCCTCTGACCTCTAGCATCAACAAGGCATTTTCGCCCATAGGACTGCCGCATATTGGATGTTTTTCCCTTTTCACACCATTCTTTGTAAACCCTAGAAATGGTTGTGCATGGAAAATCCCAGTAACTGAGCAGATTGTGAAATACTCAGACCGGCCCATCTGGCACCAACATATATATATATATATATATATATATATATATATATATATATATATATATATATATATATATATATGTGATTTATAAAAAAATAAGTCAATAAATAAATAAATAATATTTGATTCAGTTGAATAAATGATTCAATAATTCACTCATAATGGCAGTGGCTTGTTTGGTTAAAGAATGAACCAGTTTCAGTTGAGCGAATGACTCACTCAGAAAGAGCAAACCCTGGTTTCATTCATGAATGAATCATTATTTCTGAACAAAGCTAATTGGTTGAGTGAATAATACAATGATTTAATAATAAAAACAGTCCTGAATGAACAAATAATTTAAGAGAAAGTCACCTGTTACCACCCACTAGTGGAACAATGTAACTTGTGGAAAGACTCGCTGTAAAATCCCCACCACTGATACACAGACTGACAGCCTGGCAGAAGATTTTGAGCTGTCTTCTATTCAGCTTCATCTTCCTACTTGGAAAAGCCAAAAGAACATACTTTGAAGTCTGTTTACTAGCTTGGAAAACTGAACTGAAATCCACAATGATAATGGTAAACATTGAAAAGAAAATTTCATTTTCTTTTTTTATTTTATTTTATACTTTTTTTATATTATTTTCAGTTTTTATTTTATTTCAGGCAAGTCCATTTGCTTTCCATTTAATCTCACAAACCAATGAGACAATAAACAGATATTTGACAGGATGTCATGATACTCAATTCTTAATATAGAAAATGGAATAGCAAAATAAAGTCCAAAGAAAACAAGTTTAGTTCTGTTCTTGATTCACTTTAAGTCTGAAAAGCGCTGGCATCTTGACCTGGTTTGACAGGTGTGGGGTGTGATGGTTCACACACTCGTCACGATCCCTCCGGAAACAAAAGGAATATACAATGATCTGCCATATGAACAGTAGAGAGGGGAAGGAAGAGATGTGGAACTTATGTTATATTCTTCTAGTCTTTCTATGAACCATTTGCACATGTATCACTATTTCTTGATTTTCTGAGATCTGCACCGGCATTAAAATGATTTACTAATGCGAAACCTAAAGTTAGCCTATGAAAAACTGACCCAACCTCACTGCAAACTTTTATTAAATTCAATAATAACAATTTTAAGAATTGCAAAAATAGCTTTTAAAAATATAATAGAATTACAATTATTTTAAATTATTATATTAATAATTGTATTCATATTGTTGCAATATTAGCATACTTAATATAACTTCTAATGTTTAATATAAAAATTAATATACTAATATTTTAAAACTATTTTACTATATATAAATATATATTTATATATATATATATATATATATATATATATATATATATATATATATATATATATATATATATATATATATATATATACATATTTTTTTTGCTCTGTCAACTGCCAGTTTAGTTTATATTTTATACAATAACAATAGGTAATTAATATTATACAATACAATCTCTCATGTCTACTTTAATATTTGAATAATAATAAAATGAATTGATATTAATATTAATCATTTAATATTACTTTAATCATGTTATAGTTATAATAACATTTATTTATTTATTTGCAATTTCAAAAGTATTGCACTTCACATTCTGAACACAAAGCATTAGAAAAAAACAACTTACAGCAGAGCAGCTGATTTTACTTTTTATGGTTTTAATGGTTTTCTCTCTCTTTGCTGCGGGTGGTGGCCGTCTAACACATTAATAAATAAAAAGGCAAATTGTAAATAATGATAAATTTGAAGCAGAAAATAATTCTGAGTTGTTTGTGATGTGTGATTCCTTCACCTCGACAGTCCCGTGGTGAATAGCAGACTCCTGCCACAGCATACTGAGAGCATTATTATAATGTCTACATTTAATGATTCCACTCACAATACCTTCTCCCTAATCCCATTTCCTGTATAATTTCAAGTTTGCTTCATCAGTTCGCCAATAAGAGACATGTTGGGACCAATACCCCAAGAGCTTTTTTGAAAAGCTGTCACCTGTGTTTTTCTTTGCAAGTTGTGTTCATTTCATTTTACACTTCTGAACTGTCAACCTCAGTGCATGGTTGGGATGGCGCCATCGGGTAGCTATTGTTTCCGGTGTTGTTAAAATGTATGCACTTTGGTGTGTCCCCGCACAGAGATGTGACATTTCACCGCTGTATTTTTAGACAGTTCATCCCTCATTTCCAAGTCTGGAGCCTAGAGAGGCTAAAAATGTGTTGTAATCAGAATTCTGGTTTTCAGCTTAATTCAGATGGATTTGCTGAAGGAAAGAACAGTGACTGCGGGGCAGAAAATATGATGTTAAAGTTTAGTTGAGTAAGGTGTTATGGTTTGCTTCTGTTTAAATGCAGCACCAGAGCTGCTTTAATCTTTGCCATTCTCTTAGTATCTTGTTTTAAACAGGTAATGGCCTCTTTGCAGACATAAAAACAATCTAAATTATTTATACAGTATTCGTCAAAAGTTTGGAAACATGAATTTTAAATGTTTTAAAAGTCTAAACATTTAAAAGTTATTTAAAATGTCCCTTATGTTCACCAAGCCTGCATCGATGTGCTCAAAACTAAAGAAAAAAAAGTGAATAATGTGAAATACAGGTGCTGCTCATATAATTAGAATATCATCAAAAAGTTGATTTATTTCACTAATTCCATTCAAAAGTGAAACTTGTATATTATATTCATCCATAACACACATACTGATATATTGCAAATGTTTATTTCTTTTAATTTTAATGTTTATAACTGACAACTAAGGAAAATCCCAAATTCAGTGTCTCAGAAAATTAGAATATAAATTAGTAGTGTTGCAGTTTCTCTAAAGGAATGTGTGACTCTGAAGACTGGAGTAAATATGCTGAAAATTCAGCTTTGTTTATAGCAATGAATGATTTATTATATATATATATATATATATATATATATATATATATATATATATATATATATATATATATATATATATATATATATATATAAATAGAAAACAATTATTTTAGATTGTTGTAATTTCTTTTTTTTCAGGGTCTAACTGTCACAATCCCCATTATGTGGATATTCAGCAGTGTTTTTTCTTTTGTGTTTGATTGAATAAGGAACCCGCTGTGTTCTCTTCCAGTCTGTTGTGCTCCATCCAGGTGTTTTTGAACACAAGAGCATATGTGAACATCCAAATCCATCTATTCGACAGACAACCCAACAACTAGTCCTTTATGATTTTCATAGCAAGTATGATGTTGAAGTAGTGTTGTTTGAGATTAAATGCTTGCAGAAAGTTGTTAATGCAATGATTTTCTCCCAAAGACCTTTCTGTAATGGCTGCTAAGCTTTTGCCTTCAATTATTGCTCGGCTCTGGGTTCAGATACGCTCATCGTTCATGTTGTACACACAATTATATATGACTGTTGTCTGTTACTGAATGTGGTAATAACTGGATTTGGAACAAGTTCTGGATCAGGATATGACAAGTGTTCAGCAGTTAATTAGACTGGAGAGCAGAGCTGGAGCCCGCTGCAAATCTTTTGGCCTCCTCCTTGACCCGTGTAATGTGATATCAACACCGTTCTTCAGGGCTTTCTCTCCATGACTTAAAACTCTCCTGACAGTGTGACTGACTTGTGATTCATCAGGTCTTTTCTAACAACTAGCCAAGGCACCATAGCTTTGCTCCCAGTGTGAAAGCAGTTGCAAAGAGCAGCTAAACTATGCTGTGTTTTTTAAAGGTGATGCCTCATTTGTGAGATTATGATATGGTATTCTGCATACCTTGGTTGTAACGGTTGTAATTTGAGTTACTGTTGCCTTTCTATCATCTCTAACCAGTCTGCCCATTCTCTTCTGACCTCTGACATCAGCAAGGCATTTTCGTCCACACAACTGCTGCTCACTGGATATTTTCTCTTTTTTGAATCATTCTCTGTAAACCCTAGAGATGGTTGTGCATGAAAATCCCAGTAGATCAGCAGTTTTTGAAATACTCAGACCAGCCCATCTGGAGCAATCAAACATTCCAAGTTCAAAGTCACTTAAATCCCCTTTCTTTCCCATTTTGATGCTCAGTTTGAACTTCAGCAAGTCGTCTTCACCACATCTGGATGCCTAAATGCATTGAGTTGCTGCCATGTGATGGCTGATTAGCAACTTGTGTTACCAAGCAGTTGAACAGGTGTACCTAATAAAGTGGTCGGTGTGTGTGGGTGTGTGTGTGTATGTGTATGTATATATATATATATATATATATACATACACACACACACACACACACACACACACACACACACAGGCACTTAACCAAAGTAGTATTTAGAGATGCTAGCGCAATAATTATTTTCCAGCTATGCAGTTGGCAATGCTTCAGCTATAACTTTCTTCATTAATCTCATTACCAGCAGTGTCCATCAGTCATGTGTTTTGTTTGGCTAAAAGCTGTGAGCTGTTGCTGCTGAGATTTAAGTCATGTGAAGCAGTCAATACTGCTGCTCTCTGTCAAGATAAAAAGTGCAGTGAAAGGAACTGTGCACTTGCATTGCCTCACGCAGATTGATGAATGCTCTTATCGATTGCGATGTTGCAAAGATATCATGTTCTACCCAGGTTTTGCTTGTGTTGACCAGAGATTTAATGAAATAACTTTTTACTTTTATCTTGTTGTTTTCGTTTTAAGCACCCAAAAATAAAACTTCTGCTGTCATTTCTTCACCATCGGGTTGTTGCAAACCTGTTTGACTACTCATGGACCACTTATAAGTTCACTTATGCAGCCTCTAAATAACCTTGAATATTTCTATTGTCAAACATTTATGACGTTTCCCATT
Organism: Carassius carassius; assembly: GCF_963082965.1. Classification (NCBI taxonomy): domain Eukaryota; kingdom Metazoa; phylum Chordata; class Actinopteri; order Cypriniformes; family Cyprinidae; genus Carassius; species Carassius carassius. The sequence continues at coordinate 31,865,113 of NC_081767.1, read as the reverse complement.
TTAAAAACTATGCATACTAAACATTCCTTCTTATTTCCCTTTCAAATTGGCCTATCCTTGAGCTTTGTCTCTATTTTCATTCCAGTCTATGAATAAAACTTTTTGTTTCTGTTAATAAACTGCCTAGCAGTTAATTTTTCAACAGCGATTAGTTCCACTCAGGTTTAGGTCAAGAGTCATCTAAAGTGGAGCATGGTTTCTCTGGGTTTCAAGAGTTAAGCTGCGATGGAAGCTTCATAATGCTACTGTCATGGCACCTGTCCCTTATTTGGAGCACTTAAAGTAAGTCAGCAGAGTCAAACTAAAGGCATCAGACTCTCACAAACATGAGTGCTGTAATATATCTGTCCTGTGATGGCTTTTACTACAGAAACTACATGCAAAATTCACTTTCAGTTGGAAATGATAGTTAAATGTGCAATAAGAGATTTTTGAAAAAGGTGTTTGACCACAGTGTCAGATCAATACCCAAAACAAACTCACAGCCAATCAACAGTAAGGAGCATGTCTATTAATGATAGGAAGAAGAGAGCGCTCAGTGCGTGCACAGGATGGATATTAGCAGATTGATTTAGAGATGGCGAGAGATGGCAAAAAAAAAAAAAAAATTAAAAATGCAACATTAGAAGCAGAGGTGTGTGTATATATATATATATATATATATATGTAATATATTATGTAATATATTATGTAATATATTATATATATATTATGTAATATTATATATATATATATATATATATATATATATATTATGTAATATATTATATATTATATATATATATATTACATATTATATATATATTGCTAAGAATATAAACGTTATTTTTATTTTTTTTAATTAGCAGTCAAGTGTAACTGTAATTTATGCAGGAGTAAAATATTTTTTTTCTCCTAATATGTTATTCTTCTTTCTGTATCCAGGTTATTTTGAGCCTATCATTTGAGCTGTAAATGTCAAGTGATTAATCAGTTTAGAGCCGCAGGAAATGACATCATGACAGCACTGATTGACTGATGACATCAAAAGAGCGTGCACGGACGAGTTGTTCACTAGTGACTGTCCTGAGCTGTGATGCTAAAAAGTGCAAGTCCATTTCATGCTTCCAAAAACTGGCAAAATATTCTAAGTTTTTAATGGCCATCAATGGAGAAAGATAATTATTTTGGTCCAGATGACGTAGTTATCAACTAACAGGGCTAAGTGGGTCATGCTAAGCAGGTGAACTTTGACCCATTGTTCAAAACACTGTGTTTTTTGCAGGCATGCATTACTGGCATTTTCAGAAAATGTAAAAACCACAATCATTTCGGAGGAGAAATAATAACAGGCTGAGTTGATATAATACAGTAATCATAGCTCTGAGGATTCAGAAATCCAGGAGAAGAGGAGGTCGAGAGGAACGGAACTGAAATTCTGCTTTCAAATAAGCCCACATTAACAGCTCAGAAAAGCAAACAAAGGGAAGACAATCTGAAGAAAATAAAAACCTGCTTTGCCCAATGAAGTCTGAGGAGGACAAAATCTTCTTAAACTAAGTCGGCACCTAGACGTGAACCAAAAAAGTGTGATGTCAAAGCTGCCATAATAAACAGCGCTTTTGAATCAGCCGTGTCAAAGAGCAGAGCGATGGAGTCGCAGAGCACACAAGAAAAGATCTCTGTGCTCTGACTTCTTCTTCATTTCCTTTATAGTGTGACGGCTCGGCCCTGGAGGAGTAATTACTTTAAGGAAGCTAATAAAGAATAGATTAGGCTGCAACTTTGAAGAACTCATTTCAAATGGTGCGTAAGAGAAAATAGGCAGTCTAAAGGCAATATGCGTATGCATTGGAGTCCAGGGAAAGAGACAAAGAGGGACATGGAAGAAGAGGGAGAAAGAATGTGGTGAATGGGTTTTGATTCGGAAACACTATAAAAGGTCAATTAGATTTGGTATAGATAGATAGATAGATAGATAGATAGATAGATAGATAGATAGATAGATAGATAGATAGATAGATAGATAGATAGATAGATAGATCAGCCAGATGTCTTTTGAGCTGTGTAAACAATGGATTCATCATCCAAATGGATTAGCTAGCTTTCATGTGAGAGGCGAAGGCAGCCATTTGCCACTTTTTGCTAATTGATTTGCCTGTCGTTTTTTTCTATACGTAGCAATCACTTAGTAAACAGTGACAGCAGCCTCTAATGAATCTCATTTGTGAAGTATGAGGTAAACCTTTTCTTTGATAGCATTTTGATTCAATTACAGTTTGTTACTCAATTACAGCTTGTTACATTAGTTATAATATAATATAATATAGTAATGTAATGTAATACAATAAAACAATATAATATTAATATTAAAATTAATATTTTAAGAACAGTTTTTTTTATTTTAAACAATAATAAATTGAATTTATAAATATATCATGAATAAATGATGCAATTCAAGTGTGGAATTTGGATATTGTAATTTAATTTGAATATTTTCATATGATTCATGGTTAAGTTCAAAACTATGGACTGGAACTGTCAATTAATTAAAACTACCTGCTGCTGTATTAAATTGTTATATGAATCATTCTGCTGAAATATTGTCTGCTTTAATTTATTATTATTTTATTTTTTTGTCTGTTTGTTTATTGCAGCTATACAGTAGATGAAGTTACCTTCAGAGAAAATTTCTCAAAAAAAAAACAAAAAAAAAACAACAACAATATATATATATATATATATATATATATATATATATATATATATATATATATATATATATATATATATATATATATATATATATATATATATTTTTTTTTTTTTTTTTTTAATTGCGCTATTTTAAATATTTTAATGCAGTTAAAGGGATAGTTCACCCAAAAATGACAATTTTATGTTTATCTGCTTACCCCCAGGGCATCCAAAATGTAGGTGACTTTGTTTCTTCAGTAGATCACAAACAGAGATTTTTAACTCAAACCATTGCAGTCTGTCAGTCTTATAATGAAAATGGATGGGAATCATGACTAAAACATACAAAAAAATAAATAAATTAAACCCTACGGCTCGTGATGATACACTGATGTGTAAAGACACAAAATCATCAATCTGTGCAAGAACCTCTGATTCACGCAATGTGCAAACTGTTAAAACTCTCCTAAGTGCGCCCTCCTGAGCACGCTCTCAAGCAGCCTGCATGTAAGGAGGCTTCTTCTACTTGCTTTACAGCGGATGCAGACTTCTAAGTGCATTACTGCCATCTATCTCTCAAGTGGATCTCTCAGTTCATTAAGTTAATGTTGTGTTATATTTTAAACAAAATAATATGGATTTTGCTCAATTTAGCAGAGAAAAAATATTACCTTTAAATCCATAGCAGAACTAATATTTTTGAGCATTATCAAATCTGGTTGATAAAAAGTGAAGCCCAAAGGGTCTTCTTTTTTAAAGACACCACAATTATGTTTGTAACACACTGAAGTAGGAAACTATTACAATTATAAGTTAGTTAGAGCACTTTCAGCTGTGAGTCCCATAATGGGGGGTCAGGTTAACAGGTTAAATGAGTCTTTCTAACACGATGTATCTTTGCATTAGATGCTGGTGTCTGTATGAAAAAGAAGGGATTCTGGATTAATCTTTGAGCATTCTGCCTCACCCTCTGGCAAAAAGTAAATAAATCATGTGAAATTACAGAAGCAGTGCGCATTCGGAAGGAATTTAGTGGAAGTGAGAGTGATGCCCTGGATTTCGAAAACCCCTCACCATTTCCTCCGGGTGCAGACGAGTCCCTAAAAGTCATATGAGCAGAATTCTCATTTTCCAAAATGTTTCTCTTTGAATCTATCTAGCTTTGGGTTTTGTGCCGCTCATTCAAAATTCTGCACTGCTGCTGCTTTGTTCATCACATTCAAAGCTGCCAAAACTCTGTCAATAGAGTGCCAGATAAAACTATGAAACTATCCACAATAGCTGAAACAGATCAGCAGGCCACCTGCAGTGGCTTTGTGTTTGTACTGCTTGAAGAATTCTTCTTATTATTTTTTTTTTTTTACAACTAATGCATTTCTATATTTTTGGAGAGACATTTAGACAGACCGTGACCAATATTGACATGCATTTTGATGAAGGTCCATATTTTGAGTATCACAGGTGTGGTTCCCAAGGAATGTTTTAGTATTAAGATCTGCTTCAAACTTTTCCTTTTGTGAAATAAATAAATAAATGAGCGCTGTGAGTAGGTTTTTAAGAGAATTATTATCATCTCCACAGCTATTGGAACATTTCTGTATTCAATAAGCAAAATAACCTAAACATATATAATAAATAACGATAAATAATATTACATATATAAATACATAATTTACAGATTTACAAAACAGAAATGTTCAAGATCTCCAAAGCAGGTTTAATTATGCACTCAATACTTGGTTGGGGCTCTTATCGCACAAATTACTGCTTCAGTGCGGCGTGGCATGGAGGCGATCAGCCTGTGGCACTGCTGAGGCGTTATTGAAGCCCAGGTGTCGTTGATAGCGGTCTTCAGCTACGCTGTATTGTTTGTCAGATGTTACTTATCTTCCTCCTCACAATACCCCGTAGATTCTCTGTGAGGTTCAGGTCAGGTAAGTTGGCTGGCCAATCATGCACAGTAATATCATGGTCATCAAACCACTTGGAAGTGGTTTTGGCACTGTGGGTAGGTGCTAACGTCCTGCTGCAAAATGAAATCAGCATCTCCATAAAGCATGTCAGCAGATGGAAACATAAAGTGCTCCAAAATCTCCTGGTAGATGGCTGCATTGACTTTGCAACACAATGGACCAAAACCAGCAGATGTCAAATCACAACTGACTTCAGAAACCTCACACTGGACTTTGGATTCTGTGTCTCTCCAGTCTTCCTCCAGACTCCAGACCTTGATTTCCAAATGAAATGCTGAATTTACTTTCAATCCGAAAAGAGGACTGTGGACCACTGAGCAACAGTCCATTTCTTTTTTCCTTACCCCAGGTGAAATGCTTCTGATGTTTTTTCTGGTTCAGGAGTGTCCTGGTTGTATGAATGTGAAAGCTGTAGCCCTTTTCCTGAAGACGTCTGAGTGAGGTGACTCTTGATGCACTGACTCCAGTTTCAATCCACTCCTTGTGAAGCTCTCCAAAGTTCTTGAATTGGCTTTTCCTGACAATCTTTCCAAGGGTGTGGTCATCCCTGTTGCTTGTGCACCCTTTCCTACCACACTTTTTCCTTCCAGTCAACTTTCTATGAATATAATTTTGATACAGCACTCTGTGAACAGCCAGCCCTTTCAGCAATGACCTTCTGTGGCTTACCCTTCTTGTGGAGGATGTTGATGATTGTCTTCTGGACAACTGTCAAGTCAGTAGTATTTCCCATAATTGTGGTTGCATGTTCTAAACTAGCCCAAGAGGTACCGAGTATTTATACTCAAAATGAATCGAACTAATGAAGCTCAATGTGGAATATTCACATTTTTTGAGATACTGATTTTTTTTATTTTCCTAAGCTATAAGTCGTAACCATTAAAATAAAAAAATAAATAAACCTCTTGAAATATTTCAGTTAATGAATCTAGAATATAAGAAAGTTTGCTTTTTTAATTAAATTACAAAAAATAGACATTTTCCATGATATTCTATTTTTTGTGCTTGTATTACATTTTGTTTATTTTATTTTATTTTATTTTAAACATGAACTTAGTGTCAGCATTCAAGTTGCATTCAGATTAACATCTGACATCTGAACATTTTTGTGCAATTGAACACAAGCTGCGTTCCCCTTCGAGGGAACATCTAACTGCGTCGAACGACACTTTGGGGGAAGCCCCTCAGCATAGCGCCTCTGAAGTATGAATGAAACTGAGCCAATCTTGATTGGTGTTGCGTCATGACGTAATGTGTGACGGCATATGCAGAAGCTATAAAAAGGACACCGGCACACAACAGAGATAGCTTTCTGTTCTTCAGCAAGCGCTCTCTGTCTTGTGTGTCTTATTTGGTGTTGTATTGTCCTTAGTCACAAGCATTATTATGGCGAGCAGTTTCACGAGGTGTGTGCATCCCTGCCCACGTTATATCACGGGTGGAGACACACACCGAATGTGTGTGCACTGTTTGGGAGTGCAGCATGCGCGGGCAGCTCTCGAGGGGGCTGCTTGCGAGGATTGTGAGAGATTGCCAATCCGTGTGCTGCGCTCCCGCCTGGCCGTTTTCACTGGGGATGGCCAGGCTCGCTCTTCATGGGGCTCGCAGATGGATCTGGCGGCGGATCTCGAGACTGCCGAGGCACGCTCTCGCGATTCATCCGCCAGTTCCGATGCTCTCTCGCCTCGCGCGGAAGCCCGCCCCGCGGCTTCTTCCACACGAGTGGAGAGCCCGATGCTTGAGCTGTCGGCTTCCAAGGAAGTAGATGTGCTCAGCATCGAGGGCGGGGATTTTGGGGATGACTCGCCACCCCGTGTCCCCGCATATGAGGAGCTAGTAGAGGTTGTCTCTCATGCAGTGGCCCGTCGTAATATCAGTTGGCCACATGAGAAGCAGGAAACACTTATTAAAAGCAAGTTGGACGAGCGTTTCCTGCAGCATAGAGAGCAACCTCGTCATCGGGGTTTACAGTTTTTTCCAGATTTACACAACGAGTTGTGTAAATCGTGGAACAAACCTCATTCATCTCGCGTGTCCAACCCCCCTGTGTTAAAATATAGTAATATCTTGGGGGGGGGGGGCGAGAGAATGGTTATGGGATGATGCCTCGGGTGTAACAGCCGCTGGCCACTTATTTAGCCCCCGAGTCTGCATCATCCCTAAAAACCCCGGTGCTGCCCACTAAACCGTGCCGTGATACATCTGCGTTAGTGGGCAGGGCTTATATGGCTGCGGGTCGGGCTAGCGCTAGTCTGCATACAATGGCAGTACTGCAGGCGTACCAGGCCGACCTTCTTAAGGATATTGATGAGGGCGAGGGTCCAACTCCGGAAATTGTTGCGGAGTTGAGGAAGGCCGCAGATTTGTCTCTCCGAGTCACCAAGGAAACAGCCCGTGCTATCGGCCGTTCCATGGCGGCAATGGTGGTCTCCGAGAGACACTTATGGCTAAATTTGTCAGGCATTAAGGAGAAGGACAGGGCTTTCCTCCTTGATGCCCCGATTTCGCCCTCTGGCCTGTTCGGCGACTCAGTTAATATCGTCGTCGACAGGTTCCAGGAGGCAAAGAAACAGTCTGCAGCCTTTAAACAATACCTCCCTCGCCGCTCGAGATCTAAGAAGCCTGCCCCAGGCGGGCAGCCGCAGCCATCCGCCAGCTCCTCTGCCTATAGACAGGCGCAAAAGGAAAGCGTCGCTTCTAGAGCCCCCCCTCAGGCAGCCTGGGGGCATAGACGACGCTCTCAGCCGAAGCCTAAGCCGGGCGACCTGAGGGCCGTCCTACAGGTGAAGAAGGCTTCAACAAACAGGTCCTAGCCAGCCTAGGCCCTCTGCGGGCGGCCCCACCCGTGGGGGAGCGATCGAGGTCGCCTCCTCTGTGGAGCCCGCAGGAAATCGATGTCGACTTCCCGCTGTTAAGTACGCTTCGGGACGCATCGGTCTCCAGCGAACGCGCCCTGCACTGTCCGCCCCACGGGCTTGCGACCAGGCAGCATTCGCGTCCGCACATCGAGAGTCATTTTTGGTCGAACCCTGCCGGAGATCCGCTTCGGGGGGCCAAGAACGAATCCCGATTAATGCCCGAGGCCAGCCTCGAGAGGCTGGTCCCCTTAGTAGAGTATTTCGATGCATGGGAAAATCTCACAAATATTTCTCCTTGGGCTCTGCACACCATTCAAAGGGGGTACAGACTACAGTTCGGTTCCCGCCCACCAAGGTTCAATGGGTTGGTCTGGACTGTAGTCAACCCAGAGCAGAGTCGGGTGTTGGAACAAGAAGTAAAATCTCTGCTGGTAAAGGAGGCTATAGAACGTATTCCTCCTCCAGACAGGGAGTCCGGGCTTTACAGCCGCTACTTCTTAGTTCCCAAGAAGGATGGGGGGTTGCGTCCAATAATAGATCTCAGGCACTTGAATCGGTCTCTGAGGAGGTTCAGGTTCAAGATGCTCACTATTCCCATCATCGTGAACCAAATTCAATCCGAGGATTGGTTTGTCACGATAGATCTGAACGACGCATACTTCCACATTTCCATCCTTCCGTCTCACAGGAAGTTCCTGAGGTTCGCCTTTGGGGGCGAGACGTACCAATATCGGGTTCTTCCGTTTGGCCTAGCTCTCTCCCCTCTCACATTTACAAAATGTATGGATGCAGCTCTAGCACCACTGAGGCTTCAGGGTCTCAGGGTTCTCAATTATATCGACGACTGGCTGATTCTAGCCCAGTCACAAGAGCTGGCAGTTCGGCATCAAGATGTTGTCCTTGCCCACATCCAGAGCCTGGGATTGAGACTCAACACGAAAAAGAGCGTGTTGACACCAGCCCAGAGAACCACGTTCCTGGGAGTGGTGTGGGATTCGGTCTCGATGCGAGCACAATTGTCTCCTGCACGGATCGAATCCATCCTGGCCACGGTGACCAGGATAAAGCTAGGCCAGGCCATCACTGTAAAACATTTCCAGAGACTGTTAGGTCTCATGGCAGCAGCATCCAATGTCATTCCATTCGGTCTCCTGCACATGAGGCCCTTGCAGTGGTGGTTGAAAACCAAGGGGTTCTCCCCAAGGGGAAACCCATTTCGCATGATCAGGGTCACGCGCAGATGCCTTCGTTCCCTATCTATGTGGAAGAAAGCTTGGTTTCTGTCCCAAGGTCCCGTGTTGGGAGCGTCATGTCGCCGGAAAACCGTCTCGACGGACGCCTCCCTCACGGGCTGGGGTGCGGTCATGGACGGCCGCTTTTCGAGAGGTCCATGGCAGGACCATCATTCCTCCTGGCATATAAACTGCCTGGAAATGTTGGCGGTGTTCCGAGCTCTAAGGAGCTTCCTGCCGGATCTCAAGGGTCATCACATCCTTGTGAGGACGGACAATATGTCTGTGGTGGCTTACATAAACCATCAAGGGGGTCTGAGGTCTCGCCCTCTATGCAGACTGGCGCATCGGATCCTATTGTGGTCCCAGGGGAAATTGTTGTCTCTCAGAGCAACATACATCCCAGGGAATCAGAATCAGGGAGCAGACATCCTGTCGAGACAGGGGCTGAGGGCCGGGGAATGGAGACTCCATCCCGAGGTGGTGGAGTCCATATGTCAGAGGTTCGGCCCAGTGGAAGTGGATTTATTCGCGTCTCGAGAGACGACTCACTGTCCACTGTGGTTCTCTCTCACACATCCAGCCCCACTGGGGTTGGATGCCATGGTACACACGTGGCCGAGGCTGCGTCTGTATGCCTTTGCCCCGATCGCTCTGCTCCCGGGAGTTCTAGAGAGGGTTCGTCGCAACGGCATCAGTTTATTATTGGTAGCCCCATTGTGGCCGGCCCGAGTATGGTTCTCAGACATAATATTACTCCTGGACGGCCCTCCGTGGGAGCTTCCCATCAGGAGGGACCTGCTGTCACAGGCAGAGGGCTCAATTCTTCACCCTCGGCCCGAACTATGGAAACTATGGGTCTGGCCCCTGAGGGGGCACAGTACAGAGAAGCCGGCCTGTCAGCAGGAGTAGTGGAGACCATACTCAACTCTAGAGCTCCCTCCACGAGGAAATTGTACGGCCTAAAATGGAATGTTTTCACCGTTTGGTGCAGAGAGCGGGAGGTGGACCCAGTTAACTGCCCGGTCGCTTCAGTGCTGGAGTTCCTCCAAGATCGCTTCTCAGTTGGTCTTACCCCTACCACTCTCAAGGTGTACGTGGCTGCCATTTCGGCTTTCCATGCTCCTCTGAGTGATGGGCCTCTGGGGAGACAGCTGTTGGTCGTACGTTTCCTCCGAGGGGCTTGGAGGATGAGACCTGCGGCTCGTACCAGGGTTCCCACTTGGGACCTGGCGGTGGTTCTCGGAGGGTTGGTTGAGGCCCCCTTCGAACCGCTGGAGTCGGCTGAGGCCAAGGACCTTTCCCTAAAGGTGGCTTTCTTGTTGGCCATTACTTCTCTGAGGAGGGTAGGAGATCTCCAGGCGCTCTCTATATCTCATGGTTGCCTGGAGTTTGCTCCAGGCGACATCAGGGCCATCCTACTTCCTAAGCTAGGCTATTTGCCCAAGGTGCCGTCTAATGTGGCACGGCCTACGGTTCTGCAGGCTTTTCATACTCCTCCTCACGTGACGGTGGATGAGGAGAGACTTCACTTGCTCTGCCCTGTCAGAGCTTTGAAAATATATATCCAGAGGTCCTCCTCATGGCGGAAGTCAGACCAGTTGTTAGTCTGTTTCGGGTCGCCCAAGAAGGGGCTTCCTGCTTCCAAACAGACCATTAGCAACTGGATTGTCCAAGCTATATCTATGGCCTACCAGGTGCGCAATTTGCCTTCACCTCTGGCCGTGAGGGCTCATTCTACTAGAGGCATGGCGTCCTCTAGAGCCCTCATCTCAGGGGCCCCCATCCAGGAGGTCTGCAATGCAGCAGGATGGGCCACCCCTCACACTTTTATTAGATTTTACAGCCTGGACATTCCATCGACTCCTGGCACCCTTGTGCTCTCGTCCTAAGTGTGCCTGTGCGCAGCTTCACACTAGGACAGGAAGGGCTCGTTGTGGCATAGTGGGTACTCGTTCCCCCAAAGTGTCGTTCGACGCAGTTCGATGTTCCCTCGAAGGGGAACGTCTCGGGTTACGACTGTAACCCTTGTTCCCCGAGAAGGGGAACGAGAACTGCGTCTCATCGCCACACCTCCCCCTGCCTGGGAGCGCTTCCTTCATCACATAAGCTATCTCTGTTGTGTGTCGGTGTCCTTTTTATAGCTTCCGCGTATGCCGTCACACATTACGTCATGACGCAACACAAATCAAGATTGGCTCAGTTTCATTCATACTTCAGAGGCGCTACGCTGAGGGGCTTCCCCCAAAGTGTCGTTCGACGCAGTTCTCGTTCCCCTTCTCGGGGAACAAGGGTTACAGTCGTAACCCGAGACGTTTTCATCACAGATTTACGCAAACATTTTGTGATATTTAATCAATGTTGATAAAAAAAACAAAAAACAAAACTTATTGTCAAATGACAGTGTTTCCATTAACTGATGATATATGACTAAAATGTAAATTTCCCTCTCATGATAAGTCATGGTGACAGATGTTAGTAGGTTTACATATATTGCAGCCACCACACTAGCTGTTATTTTTAATCGAAGGAGACATAGGTGTGTATCTTTAGCAAAGCAGTGCAGAAAGCCATTTCCGGGATACTTCTGAAATTAATTAATTGATGTGTTTCCACTGGGTGTGTTTTTCAATTCACAATTTAAATTGATGTAATTTAAAGGGTAATAGAAACGCAGCAACAGTCATTGATTGCTTATTGATAGTCTGTAGCTTGTCTTCCAGCTCTATTCAGAGCAGTTTTCTTCAGTCAGTTGACTTTGACATTGATTTTGTACTTCTGTGTTGACAACTGTATATATGGATGAATGTCAATATTTTGGCTTTTACTTTCTTGGCAAGCCGGTCAGGATTTGGGCTGAAATATTCAAGTAGCTGACACCAGGTGGAATTCTTTATGCCATAGATGTTAACAACAGCCTCTTGACTGCTAACAGCAAAACATGCCAATGGCATCAACAATCTACCCCCATATTTTAAAGCACAAAATTAAGTGGAGTGGTGCTTGCATGTTAAACTCACCACCATCATGTGAGTGTGTGCATATATATATATATATATATATATATATATATATATATATATATATATATATATATTTATTTATTTTTTATTTTTTTTCATTTATTTTTTTTTTTCAATCAGGTCCACTTCCGTCAAGTATATTTATGACAATTATAATTGCAAACAGTTAGTGTTTGCGGTATGGTTATGATCTGGGCACCACTCCACATGCCTGTCCATGCAGCCATGCTTGGACAGAGCGGGGAGAGCAGCAAGACAACCCCCCCTGGGGTACAGAACAGAACCATTAGAAGCATGTATAATTACAATTCACAATTACATGAGTTGTAAACAAAATGTGATAGAGACTGCTTCCAATGAAGACACTGTAAAGAAAGTTAGATCGGATTACAGGTACAGTTGGAGGAGTTGGGGTTGGCCTGACTGAACTAACGCGATGCTCAATATATATATACACCAAATCTGACTTTATGTCAGACAAACAAATCAGAAAGAAGAGTTGAATAACGTCGGTGGACTATGCTGACATCTTTCCGCAGTTGAAACGATAGCTTCTGATGTTCTTTGCAATGGGTTAGTTGTGATTTTAAATTGTTACCAATCTTTTCCACTATCCTCAAACTTCATTTCATTTGATGCAACACCAAAACTGCATTTTTCACCCATATGAAAACACACACATTCACATAAATGTGAAATCCAATGACTTTTAGAAGGGCTCATATAACAAACTTGTCAGGATCCTGCCCTGACAACCTTGTTTGTACTGTCTTTGTTCAATGTGTCTTTGTTTATTTTGTGCCTGAGCACATGGTTGTGTCTCTTGTGTCTGCCACGTGCTCCTCTTGTCCCTCCTCCTTGTTTTCCCGGTTCACGCCCCCTTGTTTAGTCCTCATTAGTCAGAGTGTTGTCACCTGTTCCTCATGTCGCTGTATGCTTTTTATTGTGCTCTCTTCCCTCTTGTAGTTGCCGGTTCGTTTTTGGCTGCATGTTTGCCTAACGTGTGTTTTGCAGTTTCAAGTTTTTCTTGTCAAAATCTAGTTTTTGCTTTTTGGACTTTCCTGTTGAGCCTCCAACCCTGCCTGGCCGTCTGTGGTTCCCTGACAACTGGTTCCCTCACCCTTGCAGCTGTATCGGTTCTGGCAAGTGATCTTCAAGCTGCAATTTCTCTGTTCCTTTGTGTCTTGCCTGGCCATCTACCTTCTGTCTGGTCTTGCCAACTCCCAGCAGCGGTCCTAGCTGCTGCCTCCCTATGCTGGTTCCAGTGGTCACCCTCAGCTATCCAGTCATTGCCCCAGTATCCCCTCCTGTTGGACTTTCACTGTTGTATGCCCTACCCTACTGTCTGGACTGTTCAAGCCACTCCCTCCTATTGTGCTCTGTCTATTTTTGTCAATAAACATCCCTTGTTCATTCTGCATCTGGGTCCTCTCCCTCAGTAACCCTGACAGAACGAACCGGCCAAGTCAGGACCCAGCAGAATTGAGTCTCAAGATCCTACCCCCATCAAATGCTCAGGAGAGACTGGCCCGCCAGCAAGGCCTGGGTGCACTTCGGCAGCAGGGGCAAGAGGTGAGGGCCTTTGCCCAATTCTTTTGGACTATGTCCAGGGGCCTTGATTACCAGGATGCAGCCCTTAAGGATGTCTTCAACCTCTGTTTGGATGATCCACTGCCTCAGTGGGAGATGGAGCAATTGAGGATCTTGGACTTTTGGAACTTTTCTAATTATTTGCACCACCGCAAGGATTGGCAGATACTTACTCCACCAGAGTCCCCCTACAGTGATCACCCCACTCTCCCTCATCCATCGAGTCAAGTCCCTGATCATCTTCCGACTCCCACTGAAAAGAGGAGAGACAGAAGAATGAGGGCGGCCAAAGCTGCTGCATCTGCCATGGAGGCCTCTGTGCTGGTTCCAGCCTCTGACTCTGCTGAACCCCTCACAGTCACATCGGAATCAACCAAGTGCTCTGAAGCAGTCAAGCTCAAGGAAGCTGTGAGGGAGGTTCCCCTGTTAGCCCATGTTCCTGTGCCAGTTAAACCTGTTCTAGAACATTCAAAGCCAGTCGAGTCCAGTTCTGAAAGTTCTGTGTCAACGTCACTTCAAGTAAGTCAAGATGTAGGTGATGTGAACGCTTGCAGGGCCAGGAGACGAAGGGGTAGGAGGGCCCGCGCCAGGAGAGCTAGAGACCTTAGTCTGGAGATCCCTCCTGCAGTTTCCCTGGAGGATCTCAAGTGGCCTGCTGCTTCAGTCATGACCATGGAGTCCAGTGGTGAGCAACCAGCCCCAGAGCTCACTCCAGTGTCGGCTCCAGCCCCTGTGTCTAGCCCAGAGAGGACTCTAATCTCGGTGGTCCCAGCGGGCAATTCCACAGCCCCTGAGGGCGGTCAAGATCTAACTCTCACCCCGGTGGGCAGTTCCACAGCCCCCGAGGGCGGTCAAGAGTCCACTCCCGAGTCTGTTTCAGTAGCCCCGGAGGGCAGCTCAGCAGCCCCGGAGGGCGGTCAAGAATCCACTCCCGAGTCTGTTCCAGTAGCCCCGGAGGGCAGCTCAGCAGCCCCTGAGGGCGGTCAAGAATCCACTCCCGAGTCAGTTCCAGTAGCCCCAGAGGGCAACTCAGCAGCCCCTCAGGGCGGTCAAGAATCCACTCCTGAGTCAGTTCCAGTAGCGCCCCCGGGGGGCAACTCAGTAGTCCCTGAGGGCGGTCAAGGATCCACTCCCGAGTCTGTTCCAGTAGCCCCGGAGGGCAGTCCAGAACCAATTCCAGAGTCCATTCCAGTAGCCCCGGAGGGCAGTCCAGAACCAATTCCAGAGTCCATTCCAGTAGCCCCGGAGGGCAGTCCAGAACCTATTCCGGAGTCCATTCCAGAAGACCTGGAGGGAAGTTTATCAGCCTCTGAGGTCATTCAAGTGTCAGCTTCTGAGTCTCTTCCTTTGGCCCAGGAGGGCATTATGACAGTCCCCACAAACCTTCCACAGTCGCCTTTGGAGCCTGGTCCAGAGAACCCTAATCTCTTTGAGGCCATTCCAGAACCCCTTGCTAGTCATGTCTTGCCAACCAAGAATACCTGGAAATCCACCCAGAATGCCCAGTCCGGTTAGCAACCCTTGCCTGTGAGAGGTGTTCCTGTTAGGAGAGGTGCCACCAGCTATGCCCCCAACTTTGCAGAGTGGGATAGACAAGGTTTCCCCAAGCCGGCAGCACCCTGGCCTTTCACTAACCATTTCCCTGGAACTTTTTCCATCCCTCCCAGTCCACCCCCCGTATTCCCTGACAGGCCTGGATTTCCAAGGTTTTCATCCCACCCAGCCCCCCAGTCAGTACCATCTTGGCCCCCTACCATGCCTGTGCCCCCTTTCACTCCTCCACCCAGGGTGGACGCCTGGAGGCGTCCTTTGGAGGGGGGGTACTGTCAGGATCCTGCCCTGACAACCTTGTTTGTACTGTCTTTGTTCAATGTGTCTTTGTTTATTTTGTGCCTGAGCACATGGTTGTGTCTCTTGTGTCTGCCACGTGCTCCTCTTGTCCCTCCTCCTTGTTTTCCCGGTTCACGCCCCCTTGTTTAGTCCTCATTAGTCAGAGTGTTGTCACCTGTTCCTCATGTCGCTGTATGCTTTTTATTGTGCTCTCTTCCCTCTTGTAGTTGCCGGTTCGTTTTTGGCTGCATGTTTGCCTAACGTGTGTTTTGCAGTTTCAAATTTTTCTTGTCAAAATCTAGTTTTTGCTTTTTGGACTTTCCTGTTGAGCCTCCAACCCTGCCTGGCCGTCTGTGGTTCCCTGACAACTGGTTCCCTCACCCTTGCAGCTGTATCGGTTCTGGCAAGTGATCTTCAAGCTGCAATTTCTCTGTTCCTTTGTGTCTTGCCTGGCCATCTACCTTCTGTCTGGTCTTGCCAACTCCCAGCAGCGGTCCTAGCTGCTGCCTCCCTATGCTGGTTCCAGTGGTCACCCTCAGCTATCCAGTCATTGCCCCAGTATCCCCTCCTGTTGGACTTTCACTGTTGTATGCCCTACCCTACTGTCTGGACTGTTCAAGCCACTCCCTCCTATTGTGCTCTGTCTATTTTTGTCAATAAACATCCCTTGTTCATTCTGCATCTGGGTCCTCTCCCTCAGTAACCCTGACAAAACTAGCATTGATTTAACCCACAATTCCATAAACTTTAAACAAGCCACAGCAGACAAAATACTAATTATTTGACATTATGATAATCATTTATGTGTAGTGTGGAGTTGTATAGACTAGCCTACATGGAAGCATGGACACAGAGAGAAGAGCTTTAGCTGTGAGCATGTGTGTGTGTGTGTGTGTGTGTGTGTGTGTGTGTGTGACATAGACATAGATGGATGGGAGAGGGGAGGATGAAATTATAAGGGTAAATGTCACACCTGCCTATCACATCACTGCTGCTTCGTGTGACATGCCGGTTGGGCAGTGTGGCATTTACACTCGTGCACACACTCACACACATATATGCACTGTTACACACTGATCACACACCGGCTTTATTAAAGATCACCTGGGAGTTATAATGACGTGTTAGTGTCATGAATTAGTTTAATTACCCTGCTAGGGTAAGAGAAGGGCAACATGTAGCAGTCAGATGAAGGTGAATTGGAAAATGGTCTTTAACTGCTTTATATGTATAAATACTTGAAATATTATATTTCACACTGTTTTTCATGGTGGTCAGCTGTCTTTAGATCAAAAAAATAATGATAAATAGTTATAGAATAATTTGTTATTGAGCTCATATGACATATGATGCTCATGTGATGTCAGTACCATGATTTTTAATCATTTATTCAGCTTAGTTGCAATAAATGCTCTTGATTTTCTGTGGAGCTTAGCAATGTGATTGTGTTTTGTTGAACCGTGAACACATTATTTTTAACCCAAAAGAGGAATGAAAGAAGAAGAACATATATATATATATATATATATATATATATAAAATATTTTTTTTTTTTGTCAATGTGAAATCATGGGCGAATCATAAATATGACTATTTTTCAATGTCTATTCGTAGGAGCAGTAAGAGTTTTTGCATTAAGTTCATTACTTTTGAACTTTTTGAAATAGCTGTGTATAAATCCCTCAGCTGTCCTTAGTGTGGAAAGATGGATCTCAAAATCATACAGTCATTGTTGGAAAGAATCTGTGGGACCTAAAATATTTTTCTAAAGAACGGCAGGCAGTTTAAATGTTCAGGACAAACATAGGACTCATGTGATTAGAGAGTTTGACTCCTAACCCTAAGGTTGTGGGCTTGAATCTCGGGCCGGCAATACCACGACTGAGGGTCCCTTGAGCAAGGCACTGAATTCCCAACTGCTGCACCATAAATGGCTGCCCACTGCTCTGTGTGTGTGTGTGTGTGTGCGCGCGCGCGCGTGTGTGTGTGTGTGTGTGTGAACATATTTCATTGTTTCTGCAGATGATTGTAATGTCTGTGTAATATTGCCTCAGAATGTAATCTGTCCTGCAGCTGTTGCTATGAGATGTGCGTGGACTGGTTAAAGCATCAGTCTAAATGTATGCTTCTCTCCCTGCTAACTGACAAAGAAGCAGAGCCTTTGTGCACAATCCCATTTCACCAGTGGCACATGTTTCCTCTTTCCTGTTTTATTTGTCTATTTATTCCTGCATATATATGCAGTCATATGTATTACCATTTAGAGCTTTTTCTGATTCTTTTCAGATTTTTCTCTAGGGATAAAGACCCTGAAATCTCACGATTCCTTTATAACTTTAGGACCGTTCTCATAAATGTCTCAAACTGTGCTCAGATTTGTTACCAGAAGTCAAAATTTCAAATATACTCTCATCCTAGACTAAATGATCTATGCTATCCACATGAATTTTGTACTCTGTAGCTTCTTTATTCTTACTCATTTGTTAAGAAGAAACATCTGAGGCAAAGTTGATACTTGAATGAATCATAACAGAGGGGTTGATGAAGTCTCTCAGGCTATGACAGAGCAACCTTTACACAATAAAAAATTCCTATCGGGTAAATGCCAGCTGCTGGTATTGTAAATTTATGAGTGTTTCCTTTGTTAATAACTAAATAGCTTTATGAATGTGAGATGTAATGCTTTAATTTCATTTGCTGAGGGGAATTATTTTTGCAATTCTTTCCCCTTGAACTACTGACAATAGCATATGTGAAGCTGCTTGAACTTATTAACTAAACTGTTTACAGTATGTATTTCACTGCTTATGCTGAAGCTTTCAGTTTGAAAATGATTCAGTGTCATCAAGGCATAAAGTCAATAATCCTCATACATTTGTGTGTGTGGGATCCTTGCAAAAGGATCCTTGCATCTTGCAAAAAGTCTCAGTCTTGAGTTCGGGAGGACGTGATGAGTAACAAACTCCACTGCTGCACACTGCTATGAAAAGATGAGTTAATTTCACTTCATAGAAAACAAATATAGCACATTTATCATGCAAGAATGCTGATGCGCTTTCACAGGCATATTGCTTTCCTTAATGCGCTCCAGTCACTGCGGTTCCTGCATTTCTCTGGTGTGTTTCCTCCTGAGTGGGGCTGCGCACAGGCCTCCTGCAGATCAGTGTGGAGAAGAGGACAGCCGGAAAACCAGCTGATATGTCTGGAAATACCATCAGTGTTGTTGCAAATGAAGACTAAATCTATAGGCATTTTGACAAGAAGGCATCACTCTCTCTTTTATTTCATTATTTTAATTTTTGCATTTTCCCCCCTGTTATTTATTTATTTGTTTCTTTTTTCATATATATTACTCGCAAGGCTAATGCAAATTCATACTTTCATTAATTCTCCGCATGTGCACAGTGTCATTGTGCCAGATCACAGGAGATTTTCACAAGTACATGACATTGAAAGGTCTGCATTGCACAAGTCTTTCAAGAAGAGCCGTCTGCAAACACAATTAAAATGGTTTAATTATCTACCTCGGTGCGGCTCGGTTGAATTTGCATGAGCTGAATTGAGAAACGGGGGGATGTGTTTATACGGGGTCTCTTGCACAGATGACCACAGGTTAGGACAACAGCAACAAAAAATAAAATAAATAAAGACCAAAAGTGGAATTGAGTTTATTCATATAGAACATTTTTTGGACTGAATTATGCAATACTAAAACATCTGCTTATTACCTTTTCTTGGAGGAAGACTCTTTGTAGTGCATAAATGTGCTAATAATATCGTGCTGCATGCTGGGAGACATTCCATTTTGATGTATTAAAAAGTAGCCTCTTGTAGTAATTCTTCAAGCTTTGTCCCATATGAACTGGAAGTTTCAGTGAACAGCATGATTTTCAGTTTTCAATTGGTAAAAAATGATTGGATATGATTAGATATTAAGTGGACAAGAATAAATTGCAGCTTTTCAGAGCTTTTGTATCTGATTTTCTTTTAAATAAAATGTTCAGTTACATTAATAATGATAAATTTGAAGAGATACCTTGTGTCACACTTATATGCAGTATATATAACGCAGCAATATTTTACCAAATGTTCACATAAAACGTGCATTAAAACTATCCAAACACACAATCCTTCATAGGTTTATATTTGAAAAGAGTGAAAGTTCTAATAGAATGACAGATGGCAACAGTTGCTAAGGCAGTATTGGTCAATAGGGGTTTAATAGAGCGCAATAGTTGGGATCTGAAAGTAAAAACTTCATTTATTTTCTCTACAGGGAACTTGATTTTAACATCAACTGATAAACCTTTAAAGACAGACATTTTTCTGTGCTCTGAGGTTGTTATTCGATGGTGTGACTATGATTGGTTGAATTTTCTGTAGGGTAATGTAGTTTTTTACCACAAATTCCACTATTAAACAATTATTTTCAAAATAAGTTTAATTAATGCAAACAGGTGGTTTTAACAAAAGCATATACCACTCCCACTCCCGTGTAGCACCAGTGATGAAAATATTAAATATTTGTGTTTGTACAGAATATGTGTGTATATATGTATATATGATTGTGTGTGATCTCTTGTGTGTTCTGTCTTCTCTTTGCTCTCTGGTGTAATGGTTTCCCAATTATTCCAGTATGTCACTACACTACTTTGTCAGTTGTGTTCCAGGCAGTTAGGGTTGAGTCCATATCTAGACTGTGTGTGATAGACTGTCATAATGTCATGTAAATATGCACTCGTTTAAATCCTGTTTGCACTCCAGAGTCAATCTGAATGATTAAGTCCATGAAGTCGCCCAGAGACAGATTTACCTGTTGATCAGCCAATCAAGCAGCTCCAGTGATGGATGCAGTGAAGATGTGCAGAGCGTCTGCAGGACGGCTCCTAGTGGAGTCCAATTACACCAAAACATCCTGCAGCGCTGCCCCCAGTCAGGCCATTTTGAGTTTGATAACACAGTTGGCCTACTTGATTGCTTTGCTTGAGCATTTGGAATCTTTTGGGCCGATTCTGCCTCCTCAGCATATTACAGTGTAGAAAAACTGCCTTTGTTTGCTCTAGCAGCTGTACTCTCAGAAAGACCTGAGTCTGTTCTGAAAGTACATCCTGATCTGGCGTTGCTGGACGGTGCAGCTGCTTCCTCTGTCCTGTTCAGGTCAGCTGTGTCCAGGTGTTTGCGTACTTGCACCAAGATGTTGCACCAGAATTATGCATCTCTGAGGTTTCCTGATGTCCCAGATATCACTTGCTCCTTTTGTCTCGCAGATTTTTAGATGTTCTATAACCCCCACAGCTCCATGTACTTCTGCTCCGTGTCCATGGGCAATACAGAGTGTTTAAATGTTGACTATATTAACAAAACAGCAATTCCTTTTGTGTTTTATTGATTCAGTAAAGTATAAGCCATTTAAAGCCATGATTTACAGCGATTTTACTTCAGTAAAGGGTTGTTGAGAAGCACAAAGCAAAGTATAGTTGTCAGTGAAGATGTTCCAGCAACAATGGCAATATTGTACATACATCAATATTCAAATACAATATACAAATGTTTACATTTATTTGTACATTTTTGGTAAGTAAATAATAATTTAAGCTGTTAAAAAAAAAAAAAATCGTGATATAAATATAAACAATGCTTATTAATATCCTTTTACACCCCCCCCCCCCACACACACATATATATATATATATATATATATGTGTGTGTGTGTGTGTGTGTGTGTGTGTTTATGTATGTATATATACATATATATGTGTGTGTGTGTGTGTGTGTGTGTGTGTGTGTGTGTGTGTTTATGTATGTATATATACATATATATATATGTGTGTGTGTGTGTGTGTGTGTGTGTGTGTGTGTTTATGTATGTATATATATACATATATATGTGTGTGTGTGTGTGTGTGTTTATGTATGTATATATACATATATATGTGTGTGTGGGTGTGTGTGTGTGTGTGTTTATGATGATGATGATTAATATTATTATTATTATTTTTATTTACTTTGGTTTTGGGGTGAAATATGCCCTGGACATGTTCTTGACTGGTTTTGTCAGATGTATCCCTTTAGGAGGTTTTGATAACAGCAAGTTAACATTGCAGATTTGTAGATAGCATGTTTATTATCTACCATTAACACATAATAACAGTTGTTTCCTGCTTTGAGGACCCATGTTTTGCTGCATGTGACATATTTCTCTCCCTCGCTTTCCTCCTTCCTCTTTAGCTGAGACAGTGGATAGAATCTGCCATCTAGCCTGAAACACAAATCCTTCTTGTCTTTACATAAATCTGGAGTGTGTGTCTCTGTGCACTTACATCCTCACATACCTAGTCATATTGGAAACAGGCCTCGTTTCATGTGGAATGGCAGTTTTGTTGTTGTGACAGGACCCTTTCTCATTTTGTGCTTCTGTTTTGTGTCACACATTTTATCCAGACCCACAAGGCTATACGGAAATCAATAGTGGAGTCCCACCGTTGCTGACCAGCCACCCACAGAAAAAGCACATTCATACAGTAAGAATCACAGAGAGCACACAGCTGCCTGTGGAATATCAAAGTTGAACAATCTCCGGCCTTCATTTTACAAACACATAATCATGCATAGAGACACTGCAGTATCCAGGCACATAAACACGCCTGGATCACAGTTTCCCCCCAAAATCTTAATCTTTTCCCCCAAACTTTTTTTATTTTTATTTTTCTGAATTATTTGTATATGTGTTTTATACAAGAATATGTAAAAATAGGCAAAAACATGTTTTGGTCACATTTCTCCCTAAAATCAGAAGAAAATAACAAATTTGTGAGTTATTGAAGCGAAAAGAAGTAAGTGAATTATTTATTTATTTATTTATTTGTTATTATACTTTTCAAATTTTAATCCAAAAAGTATATATGATTAATTTAAATTATGAAATGTGTACAATTCAGCAACAATATATTAACAATATAATTAAAGGTTTAACAAAAATTTTATTTTAGGGCCTTATGAGATTTATTCTGTTTTATTTTTCCCAAATTATTTAATTTCTCCAAATTCCATTTAAACGTTGTAATTAACTTTTATCAAAAAGCATGTCTAATTAACTGGAAACTTATCTTCGACTTTAAATAGCTTGTTGTGAGACTTGTTTTGTGATACTATCCAACAAAACACAAGACAGCCTGAGATATTATACTCCCATGCTGCTCTTTTTTTTATTTCCTCCCAACTTCCTAAGAGTGATTCCACATTGGAAAATGCTGTTGTTTAAACTTGCCTCACTTGTTTAGCAGTGTGATATATTTCATCGGCACTCAAAGACTGAAAATGAATGTAATTCCATGGAAAATGAGTTACACGGTTGTTATTCCACATAGCTGTGAATAGCTGACAGACTTTAGTGTTGCTTATTGCATTGTTGATTGATTTCTTTAACCTTTTCAGAGGCTCATTACAAGCGGCGTCTAATCGTATTCACCCTCGTAGTCTTCGCTCGCCGTCGCAGTTCAGCATTCTAATCACATCTGCAGGCCATTGTTGATGATTGTCTTCAATCTGAGAATTATTGCAAAGCAACTTTCATCATCTTATTGTACAGTAGTTATGCTGGGTTTATAGCACATCAGTGCATGCTAGTTAGTATTTTTGAGGGCATGATTATTATTTTTTAAATGATTGGTTGCATGCAGTTAACAAAACATTAAAAAGAGAGTGAGAGATCTTTTTAAAGCAAATATTAGTGTTGAATTATTATTATTTTTTTCCTTTAGGTACTGCATGCTGGAAAATATGTATGCCAGACTTTCCTTCAAAGTAGTCTCTGTGCCATCATTATACGCTTTCTCCTTGTCATTCTTCTCCTGTGTCCTCCATCTGTTCATCCTGTCACAGCTCTTTGGACTTATTGCTAGGTTACTGTAATTGCCTCCCATTGTCCCCCCTGATGGGTAACTTAAGGCCTGCTGATGTTTGATGGAAGACTAATGGCAGGAAAGACAGATGAAAGTAGGAGAGATTTGTATTTTTGAAATAATCTGTAATTTAAGGATGTATTTTTATTAAATTGTATGACAGGCTTTTAAATATGTTTTGGTTAAGCTCAGACACTTAAGATGTATAAATTATAACTTAATTATATATATGATTGCAAAAGAAATTTTATTTTAATTGAATTGTATATACAGGTGCTTCTCAATGAATTAGAATGTAATGAAAAAGTTAATTTATTTCAGTAATTCAACTCAAATTGTAAAATCTTTGGAAATGTTAGTATTACCATACTCGTTTCTGTAATTTGATTCAGCATAATGGAATTAAATTAAATTAAACAAATAAATTAATAAATTAATACAAAAGAGAAAAAAAAATCCATTGCTTATTCTTGCTGCTTTATTCCCACAAAAACATGTAAAGTAAAATAAAATAAAATAAAATAAAATAAAATAAAATAAAATAAAATAAAATAAAATAAAATAAAATAAAATAAAATAAAATAAGATAAAATAAAATAAAATAAAATACCTTTTAAATGACTGATTTATTTTTATTTTAGAAGTCAGCCCATCACCCAGGACATGAGAAAAAAAAAAAATATATATATATATATATATATATATATATATATATATATATAAAGCAGTAAAATAATTCAAACATACAAGTTAATGTTCTTTGGAATTTGTGTAATTTACAAGCAATTTCTAAGTGAAAATTGACTTGAGACCTTTTTTTTTTATGTACTTTTCTGCTAAAATTGAACATAAAATAATTCCCATCATTCAGAAATGTGAATTAAATATTTTATCCAGTATATTTAAACACATACTGCATAGTTGGAATTATCTTGTACTGTTTTTTTTTTTTGTTTTTTTTTTTGCTTTTGCTTTTGCTCATGGTCATTTCTCATGGTGCTGTAAGGAGCTGCTGGATGTTTATCAGCCTCTTATCACCTCTTGAAAAAATTCTGGCTGTGGTTCCCATAAATTGGAGCTTTGTATCGCGTTCAATTTTACAACAAGTGTCCGAGCAATCCCCCCGAGTATCATGCATGCTCTGATAAAATGCCGGCTGATCGGTGTCCGGGTTCGCTCAGTGCTGCAGGAACGGGGCTGATAGGAGCTTTTTATAATTAGTGCTCACGCTTGTCCTCTCTACCACATTAGAGATGTGCCCCTGAGAGCGGCTAGTCCTTGTCACTCTCTCAGGGCTCAGTGATGATAATTATCACTTGTCCCAGGCAGGGTAGCTCTTGTTAATGTAGCTGTGGTCTTCATTGGCGCAGTGCTAACTAGGCCTGGTCTGCTCAGCCACCCAGCAAAATATAATTAGTCCAAATTCTCCTCTGAGTCGGAGACTTCCTGGTCTTTGGCCATGCATTTGGCTCATTTTATCCCTTTCTTCCCTCTTCCTTTTCGACTTTTCGGTCCATCCGCTGCTCAAGGCAAGATTTTCTAAGATAATTTAAGCCATATGAATGAAAAATCCCAACTGAAATATAAAATGATTCAATTTAGTTTATTATTGCATGTTCCTGAATTAAAGGGGAAAAAAATTGAGTCAACATTTCTTTCCATTTACTCTTCCTTTGTTTTGTCCCAATGTCATCACTATTCAATGATGCTAACGAGTAGCCAAAAATATTCAATAAGGCATCATTTTAGAAAAACAAATTTAGTTTGGCTTAATTCTGTTATATTATGTCTTCTTTTCATGATCTAATCATTTCCTAATGACCTTTGTTACATTTGTCATTGATTGAATGCTTAACTGTAAATGCATTCGAACAGGGGTCTCCAAACTCTCTCCTGGAGGAACGTTGTCCTGCAGAGTTTAGCTCCAAGCCTAATTAAACAAACCTGAACCAGCTAATACTAAAACTTCTAGGCACTTGTGTTGAGGTAAGCTGGAGCTAAACTCTGCAGGACAGATGCAGGAGTTTGGAAACCCCTGAATTAGATTATGCAGGTAAAACAACAGTTCAGATTGTTCAAATGTTTTTCCTAGAGAGCAATATTTTTTGTACATCATGATAATGTTCACAAATAAACACTACTTTTTTTTACGAAATCGTCAGAAGTAGAAAGCTTTGACATCAAGATCACATCACAAACTGACTATCGACTAGTCCACTAGTAAATAGATGAGTTTTCTTGTTCGCTATGCTGGAATTAATATCCTAGACCCATTTAGCAATGCAATTTTTCAAGACAAAGGCTTAGAAAAAAGTACAAATCACAAGGGGGGAATTACTGCTGTATTCATGTTGCAGAGTAAAATGTGAAAACATCTTGAGCTTGTGTATCCACATATAGCACCAGGGATTTAACAAAAAACTGATTCAAAAAAGCCCATTGACTTTAGATGATGGAACCGACGTGCTGAAATTCTAACTCGTTTCCAGTCTTGGCCTACAGAAATATATCATCCCTGCAGCACTATGCACTTGTCAGATGCTTATCTTAAGCGAGTTACAGCACATTCAAGGTATACTGTTTAAGAGTTAATTCTTTAGATCTTAAAGTTTGAAAGTATCGAAATGTACTTAGATTTACCAAGTTACCACAATTTGAACACACGGAATCAAAAGGCAGAGATCTCACTTGTTCTCATTTGTGTCTGTTTTAGTGTCTAACTTTAGGAGAGCCTGATATGAAATATGCATGCGTAAATCTCACCCTCAGTGTTGAAAATTCCTATTGATAAGACCAAGAAAATTTGTAAATGTGATCACACCTTTACAGTATGAATCATCACTGAGAAAGCTATTCTTAATTGCCTTCCATCTCATTTCTACTCATGAACCAAAATGCGTGGATTCCTATTTAAGGAAGATTCACAATTAACTACTGTTACATCGTTGTCTCCATTTATAAGCACATCTTCATCAGTTCTGAGGCTACAGACTCAATGTGATGTCTGTCTGCTCAAGAAGCACTGTCCTCCACATTGGAAGTGGGACCCCCATAGTAAAGTATATTGCTGTAGGCTGTTTGCTTTGCTTTACACAGTGCCATATTGTCAGTATGCTCAGTGCTTCCCAGCATGCACAAACACACCACATGTGTGTCATCGTACGTCAATCGCCACATCTGCAAGCTCTGTTTTATAACCCTCAACCCTACAGAGTCATCTCAATCGCCCCCTCATGTGTCCTGGTTCTTTCCGAACAACTGGAGAGAGGTCTTTGATTTGGCATTAGAAAGATTAGGCTTGGAGGATGCGTGGATCCCCTCGTTTGGGGTGTGATTCACTGTGGCAGGTATTTGTATGGCAAGGATGCTCATCATTTATCCCTGTTGGGTGATGGTTAAAACATCTCACTGGCATCCTGTTGGCACTCTTCAGCTCCTAATGCAGTCATCTGTTTGGCCTCTACTCAAACAGTTATGTGTGTGTGGCATTTCAAGGTGGTCCCACCAGGCATGTTGATCACCTTGAGGAGAGCAGAGGTGTTTCTGCCCAGCATTCAGTGCCAGTTGTTCTATCTCGGCTCCTGGTGGAATTCCAAGAACCCCCATCTAGACTATTTCTGATCGAGTGTCTCACCAAGTCCTGGATGCATAGCGAGCTGGACCATTCTAGAATAAGAAAACTCAAAAGCAATGAAACAAGGTCATCATGCATGCAACTCAAACCTGGATACAGTTCACAAACACAATAAAAGGTTTTTTTTTTAATCATAGTGTGCTTGTGCATTATTGACACACTGTTTTCCTAATGAATGTTGTTCAGTTGCTTTGACGCAATGTATTTTGTTTAAAGCGCTATATAAATAAAGGTGACTTGACTTGACTTGTGTCAGCAGCATATGTTGCTGTTCAGTATTGATGTTTACCTGTAATTGCTCAGTTTCTCTATTTATATTCAGGGGTTTGTCCCACCAACACACTTCCGGTCACTGTAAGGGAAGGTGTGAGTTGCAAAATGCATTTTGCTATTATAGGCGTGTTTCTTTCTTTCTTTTTCATGATCAAAGGTTTTCATTGCTTTTCATACACAAAGCACAACCAAACTGTAAAGAAGCTTCACTTAGGGTGTACCACAGAGTAGGGGTCATCAGACACATCAAATACTAAGTGACACACGAAATTTAATTACATGCATACTTAAACTATTTACATTGATCTTTATGCATCAAAGCATCCTGAAAAAAAAAAAAAGTAGCACGGTTTCCACAAAAAGCAGTTAATATATATATATATATATATATATATATATATATATACATACATATACATATATATATATATATATATAATTTTTATACTATATATAACGCGACAATGAAGACTGGAGTAATGATACTGAAAAATCAGCTTTGCTTCTCAGAAATAAATTACAGTATGTGTTCAGATGTATTAAAAAGAAAAGATTTGTGCATATTTCATGCACATTTTGTGTAGTTTTTCTTTGATGTAAAACCATTTAATGAGTTTACACTGAATTAACTTCAGATGAAGATCAGTTACATACAATAACAATAGTCTAATTAAACATCATCAGCATTTGTTCACTTCCACAAGTAAATATGAATTGCTTTCACAGATTGCGAAACACATTTATCATATCCCGAATGTCAGAAAATGGCCTTTTGAACCAACCAAAAGAATCAAACTCTTGACTACAAACAGACCACAAGGCTCTAGTCTAAAGCCCTGAGAGAGAGGTCCAAATGTCCATTTTTATTTGGTCAGTGAATGTTCATTGTTCTTTTTTAACTTTCCTTTTCTTAATAAAGTGACCATTCAATTTAATCTTGCTCAGGCTGAGTCAAAATGTCCTGTGGCTTTTAATTTTCAGCCCTCAGATTTTGAAGTTTTCAATTTCAGAAACCTTCTCTAAGAACTTTGGCAGGCAATCAATACCTCCATGGGAACCGAAGCAGTCCTTAAAATCAAACAGGTGATCGAATGTCGCAGCAATGTACTCTATGAATTAATTGACACAATTTACTTTTTAAGCTATTGCAATTTAGTTCAAATAAAACCTAATGAGTTTCAGTAGCTCAACTGATGAACATACTATTAGCAAAACCAAATTGACCTACAGTACAAATACTGTTCTTAATGTACTGTCAGTAAATTTTAATTTGTTCAATGCATTCAAAGCATCCTGAAAAAAATGGCTATGGTTTCACAAAAATATTTAAGCAGAATGACTGTTTTCAACATTGGTAATAGTAAAAAAATAAAAATTCTTTAGCAGCAAATTGGAATATTATAATTATTTCAGAAGGATCATGTGAACCTAAAGACTGGAGTAATGATGCTGAAAATTCAGCTTTACATCACAGGGATAAATTAAACTTAAAAAAAAAATTCAAATAGAAAATGCATGGTTATTTTAAATTGTATTAATGTTTCACAATATTTATGTTTTCTTCTGTATTTTTAATCAACTAAATTGGAGCATTGGTGAGTATGAAACGTCTTTCAAAAATATTTATAAAAGTATGTATGTAGTATGTTTTGTGTAAAGTTTCATCAATACCAAAGTCACCTACCAAATACTGATATAAATGCACTGTCAGTAGCTTTAAGTCTGGTAAGTGCATTCAAGAAAATATGTGATTTGAGGCTGTAGATTAGGCTAGAAGCTTCTGAGACAAGACATTCTGAACATGTTCACCTCTGCAGAAGGAAAAACTATATACGATGTAAAAGGTGAAGCCATCACGTGTTATCAGATTTTAGATTTGTCTGTGGTTCTATTTTTGAATTTGTGACATCAGAGATGCTGGCCATTAATGTGTAATGTGTGTGAGTTATGTTTGAAGCATGTCACTATAGACATCAAAGTGATGAATTCTGCTACTCATTAGTCAGTTCAAGCTAGCACAGTATCAGTACTAAAGTCCTGATGTCTGTCCAGTGCTGCGAGTGAGTGGATATAGTGGGATGGACCAACCAGTAGCTTTATTTTACAGTAAATAAAACAAAAATGCATGTAGCATTTCTGGTGTTACAATGATAAATGTTAAATAAGAATGTTTTATACAATACATTTTTAATATATTTTTTATAATATATATATATATATATATATATATATATATTTTAAATTTTGGAATTTTGTGTATCATGAGCAAGTAGGCGTTGAGCTTCAGGCCAACCGAGACTCGAAAACAGTGTGAAATTATGCATGACTGGTTATTACCTTCATTTCTTTAGTACTGTATCTGCCAAAGCCTTGATGGACAGCTCGTGCTCATAAACCAATAATGTCTGGTGGGTATCAGCATTTGAGCCATGTGATGCAGCCCAGGTAAGCAGAGGAAGCTCTGCAGTTGTGTACTTTTTTCATTAACTGTGTTATATCTGTCTATCATTCAGACACACACACACACACACACTTTCTCCTTCTTCTCAAGTCTCTTGTTCACCCTCCCCATGCACAAACGCACACTCTTTTTTAGAGTTTTATTGTTTAAGTTTGCCCATGACCTGAGGGAAACTGATAGCTTCCTGTCACTCAAAAAATAAGCAACAGGTAATAAAGCAAAACAAAAAGTAGAAATAAAAATGCTTTACACTGCTGGCAAGTCCATCCTCCATGGGATGAATGAGCTTCTGTCCCTGTAGATCACCTAGGTCTTCATTCACAACCAAACAGCTCTCTGCCACTGGCTGAACTACAAACTCGTAGTCGAGGAATGAAGACAAAGTGCTCTTAATGAAAGTGTGCAGGAATGGGACTTGTTTAGTGGTGTTGTTGTCAATGGTGTTGTAGCCTAGCGGTTAAAGATCAGGCCTGGTAACTGAAAGATTGACACCTCAAAAGTCATCCACGACCTGTCAATTATTACTGATCTATGTAGAACAGGTCACTACTGAGAGACTAAAGCTGAATCAATGAAGTAAATGAAAAATAAATTAAATCAAAATATTTCCTTTTCCATTCCAATATTTTCCAATTAAAAAAAAAATAAATAAAAAAAAATATATATATATATATAATAGAAAATGACAAAGCACATTACAAAATTACTAAAACTATTTATACTCTCTGTATAAATACAAAATGTAAGTTTTTAAATTGAAAAAGGACATTTTTTGACAGTGTATACAAGTAATACTAAAATAACACTGTCAACGTCAAACCTGCTGTGACACATCTTTACGTGTTGTATTTGAAGGATTTGTATTTAAGAGCTATGGAGAAAGGCACATTTTTTAAGTTAATAGCTGTGTTTTGACATTGTCCTTGCAGAAAGCTACTGTATCATATGGCTTTAGAAGTCTTGGGATATAGTGCCATATGGACCTTTTTTTATTAATGTTTTAGCTTAACCATCTCCATTTTGAAAATGAGCACTGTGTATATTCTGCAAAATATGCTCTCTTCCAATGAAGTAAGAAAATCATTAGCAAATGAAATGAATGAATTAAAAATGAAGTTCATTAGCTTCTGTCAGGTGGCAAATAAAGACTTTATTTTAATTAACAAAGGGGTTTGTTTGAGAACAAGCTACTGTAGTTTGTTGAAATCCTTGGGTCAGAGGTTGTTTTAGGAACTCTATAAAAGAGTTTCTCGTCATGTTGTGGTGATAGTGGCACCGGAGTCAGTCTTCTATGTTCCTCTTTAAGGTCAAAGTCCAGGTTAAGGTTATTGTGAAGACTTTTATTACAGCTGAGGCTGAAGAGCTCCGATAGGCTTTTTCTCTGACTACTACCTTACCTTTATATCCCAGCTATGAGGGTTTATTTTGGTGCTGTTCGTGACCCTGTGATGTCAAACACGTGGGTGCTGTATCCGTGCTAAGGATAGAGACTCCAGGTGAATCAAGCTTAAGTTTTGAGCCTTTCCTCATCCATTGTCTTTTGATTTCTGTGCTCAATGTTTATTTAAGCTAGAACATGCAGTATTATATCCCCCCAAAAAGAATAGATATATCTATCAGACTTTCTGAAACACTGTTCTGATCTCTTTAATCGACACGTCATGCACAAAATTGCATTAAAACCACAATCTCACAGTGTGAGTGTGGATTTATTTTGATTCTCCACTGCAAATCTAGGAAATGTGTTATAAATGAGGATCTGGATGCACGTTCCAACATGTTCCCTGCTGTGCATGACCTCATCTCATCCATATTGTGCCACACATCAGGGTTCAAGGGTTAGGGGTGGAAGATATTGAAATGCAGAATGCAAGTTGTATCTTGGCGAGAGCGGATGAGATCAGAGTCAAATGAGGGCACGAGAGTGAATGAGGTATATTGATTAGGACTGACTGGCACATGTCTGTTGAACCCATCCTGAAGATTCTGACTGAGGTAGACATTGAGCTTCATATTGTAATGGTGCGTTCACACCAGATGCGAATGACGCTAAATGCGCGGGTTGAAAAATCTGAACTTTGGCGAAATTTCGTGCCCCGTTATCCAATCAGGAGCTTTCTCTAGTAATGACGTGATTACGACGTAGCGAGCGGAGGTCTGTATGTTACTTCTTCATATTTTTACAGAAACATGAATATAAAGGATCTTGCTGGGAAGAAATAGATTAATTGAATAAAGTCCAAAGTTTACCTGTTAGATTTACCAAAAACAAACTATATTTTATGTTGAATCAGAGAAGAGACATCAGAGCCAGCGGCAAATGTCAGAAGGACTAGCCGAGTTGAGAGTGCTCTAGGTGGATACATGATCACTGAGCTCCTGCTGATCGCCCGGAGCTGATTGCCAAAATGGGCGAAAGACATTTTTAAATAGGCGTTGTCTTTATAAATAAACCACACATTTGAGTTTAAAACAACTAAATTCTCACCTAAAATATACTTTTAAAACTACATTTCATGACACGAAAACAGTAATATAAAAAAAATTCTCCGATATAAATGGTTGTTGAAATCACAATGCTGCGTGAACTCAACAGACAGAAGCCCCTCTCATGACGCGAATTCGCGTCTGTTGTGAAGTTAATTTCACGCGTGAATGAACTCAAAATGTTTATTCGCGCAAGTGAATGCACAGTAAAACAACTCGAAGACAAACAGACACAGAATACAAGCTTGGTGTCAGACTCTGTCCCGTGTTTTGTGCTTTTACTGATTTCTTTCTAGGTGTTCGCCGTTTAGTTAATTTGGTTCCAGGTGTGTCCCATCAGTGTATTTAAAGTGTTCTCAGCTCCCAGTTCTCTGTCTGCTGTTAAACGTCTTCTAAATGTCTTTTGAGTTACTGAGAGTGCCTCATATTGGAATTAGAATTCCATGTTGAAGAAATCTCCAGCGTCTCCATTCTCCTTGTTCCCGTGTAGCATGACATATGTGCACTTTTTGAATTAAGGAGCAAACCTATTGAATTTATTGAACTAAACAGGGCTAGAAGGCTGGGTCTGTCTCTAAACAAATGTCCATCTGTTTTCCTCTCTAGATTTCTTTAATAACTCATCTTGTCCCTCCCTCACTGTTATTGTTCATTATATGGGTCTGTAATTTCACAGCTGAGAGAACGAGGTTACATAAGCTCCTGTCATTAGTTTGATACAAAATGTGAAGCATGACTCTCTTTCACTCTGTGCTTTAGTTTGGAAATTTAACAACAACAAGACTCTGATTCATTTTCATTTTCAGAAAACAAATTAAAACATTTCACAGTCCTAGTAGATAAAGGCCACACTTTGCCTTATATCAGTTTGTAAACCAGTGTATTTTTGGCTGTGTCCTGTAATGAGTAATTGGCCCGTATCTTCTGAACTCTATGTCCAATCGTTTACACAGAAATGCGTTTAGCTGTATACGTAAAAGTTTTGTAGCACATTGGCATTTTATTCAGAGAGATCTGGCGTTTTGGGAGCCTGAAACCACTATTTTTCGAAACCGGGTCCCAGACTGGATAAATCTGAAAATGACACCCTCGCGTTTTCATGTGTAGAGCAAATCTGTATGTTTTGTGTTTTGTGAAATGATGATATCATCACCCCACGTCTCGACCCTATTCAAACCACCACTATGTCACTTAATAACAACAACAATGGCAGACTACATGCTTGTGTCTGTGCTGCAGAAGTTACTGAGCCTTATTAGCTTTACTAACGAAAAAAAAAAATGACTAAAGCAAAAATGTTTGTGTGCAGCGCGCAAGGTTTATGTGTATGCTCCAAGTCTTCTTCTCCATCTCTATGGCAGAAATACAGTGCCACATACAGTTCTGGTATGTTTACTACATCGTTTTGAGTTGGTTTCATGTGTAAGCAGATATTTCCTGAGACAACGCCATGTTTAAAGCACATGAAATCAAAATTCACTCTATTTATTTAGCTTGTTTTTTGTGGTAAACAATTCATCCACACACAAAATAAATAAATAAATAAATAGTTTGCCTTTGTAATCTTTAATCCAAATCTGAAAATGCACCTCCCCTCTGAAATGACAGACCTTCTCTGATGACATCAGTTTGACAGATTGGGCTTGAGCATAACATCCTTAAACACGCCCCTCCATTGAGTGTTTCATTGAGTGTAGTTCTCAATGAAACGCCTACTTTACTACATCCAATCAGTTCACAGTCTAAAAAAGCTAGCCACGCCCTCTGTTTTTCTCATTCAATTTTCCATTTCTCTAAGAAATATGTCACAAAAGGGGAGTAAAGTCGGTCACAACTTCTAGATTTAAACTAGATTTATTATTTATCACTTTTGTCTATTTATGTTAAAGCTGTCTTGGGGAATTGTAGATGAATTGTGCGTGCCTTTCACACTTTGATATGAGGGACAATTTACAGATATCTGATTGAATGTCACTTCTATGTTTCTCAATGTATATTTTTTTATTTCAAACCGACAGGCAATCAAATCACTCTCCCCGTCGGGTTGTCCTTCCTTTACAAGTCTAAACGGAGCCCACAGAAAGACAGATGGATGGACGGGCACATAAACACGCTCTGATTTTTGCATGACAAGGTGCACAAGTTTTAGAAAAAGAGCAAACATGCACAAATTTATTTATTTTTTTAAATAACGCAAAGCACTCAATGTTTCCTTCCTGACAGCAAAGGCCAGTCATGCCAGTCAAGTATTTCTTACCCAACTCGTGCCACATTTATCTAAAAATACAAGATGTAGCCAGGTGAAGTGTGGATTCATATCTTATTTTTTATGGTGGTGTTGATGTTGTTTTTCAGTCTAGTTTACATAATGGTCTTGCTAGAGGAGAGAGAAAAAATCAGAAGACTCGAATGACAAAAACACTTTGGGGCAGAAATTGAGAATTTTCAGCTGATTTGCACACTCAGAAAAACATTTGTATTCAGCGGGAAAAGACATCTTGACTCGTCATAAATATTAAACACTCTCAGTTGGCAAATGCTGATAGATTCTCCCGCTCATCATTACCTGTATTGCATAAACCTCACTCAGCCAAACAATTTGAATTATAAGTATGATGAGGCCGAATAGACCATCTAATTGGAGCCAAATCCAACTCTTAACGTGGGATTCCAAGAGTATCTGCATAAATTAAGGATAAGCTCTGGACACAGACCCTTATCTACTTAATTCGGAGGAATAACCTGAATTTATAATTCTTCCGACTCAGGGGCCAGTAAGTTGAGTGAATGAGCCAGCGAGAAAATAAGGACCTCTGCGCAGAGCTGTTTTAATCTCACGGCTCCTTGGCCAAAGGTAGAGAGGTCAGCACATCCAGTGTTTTCCCTGCAAGTGCTTGCAGTGCGTGCTCCAACATACAGTAAGACAGGGAAATTGATGTGAAGGTGCAAAGAAAGACGTAAACAGTTAGGATGGGTTGGTGCCGCTGAGCTGACGTCAGGTTGTGCTTGAATAAATGCAGTTGTTTCTTTATAACATGATTTTAGCCATCAGGATTAATTAGATGGTGTAAAGTACATTTAATTAATACACTATGAATGCTGTGTAATTTTCAAAGTGCTTGCAAAATATCACATCCATAGCTTTGATGTTACAAATGATGGCTCTCACCAAAAGCTATTTAACGCTCACTGCAAAGCAGTAACCCTGTGAAACAAACAGCTAGAGGAGGGAACAAACACTTCGGAAAAGACCTAGGGCTCTGCTTTTGAACAATTCCTTGTACAGTTGATCTGTTCATGTGAGATGATCTATTAGTTTATATATATATATATATATATATATATATATATATATATATATATATACAGTACAGACCAAAAGTTTGGACACAGCTTCTCATTCAAAGAGTTTTCTTTATTTTCATGACTATGAAAATTGTAGATTCACACTGAAGGCATCAAAACTGAATTAACACATGTGGAATTATATATGGAATTATATACATAACAAAAAAGTGTGAAACAACTGAAAATATGTCATATTCTAGGTTCTTCAAAAAAGCCACCTTTTGCTGTGATTACTGCTTTGCACACTCTTGGCATTCTCTTGATGAGCTTCAAGAGGTAGTCACCTGAAATGGTCTTCCATGGTCTCCCTTTTGCCTTCTGTCTGCGGTCCAGCTCACCCCTAAACCATCTGGATTGGGTTCAGGTCCGGTGACTGTGGAGGCCAGGTCATCTGGCGCAGCACCCCATCACTCTCCTTCTTGCTCAAATAGCCCTTGATGCCTTCAGTGTGACTCTACAATTTTCATAGTCATGAAAATAAAAGAAAACTCTTTGAATGAGAAGGTGTGTCCAAACTTTTGGTCTGTACTGTGTATGTATATATATTATATATATATATATATATATATATATATATATATATATATATGAATGTGTATGTGGCACTTAGACTTTTTAATAGATTTTAGAGATTTTTCCTGGTTGAAATCACCATTGATTTAGAAATCACCAATAAATTTGACTATATATTTTTGTAAGTATACAAAAGCATTTTGTTGTATGCATTTCTGAATTGCGGTGAGCATTTATGACAGAAACTGTGAAATCTCTTTATCTGAAAGCTTTTAATTTACAGATTTCAGATTGAACCAGTGATAACAGCCTTAAAAGTCATTAAAATTCAAACATGCATTCACACAAATGTTTTCCTCATATTTTATTCCATATATATTGTATCGAAGCAAAGTATGAATGCAAACAGCTCAGTGTTTATTTGTGCATTAAGCTAAAGAAATCAAATGTATACATTTCAGAAATTAATTTTTCAGTTTGAAATCCCCAGTGAGAACGTTGTTGTGGAAAAACAGCCTAAAAAGACATGAAAAATACAAACGTGCATTCGCACATATAATTTCCTCTTTTTACACATACATTTTTAATGCAGAAAACAAATGCAAATAATTATGTTTATTTGTGCATTAAATTACAGAAATTAAATTAACTGTGTTTATTTGCTTTGTGAGCATACAAAATGGTGTATAATAAATTTCAGTATTTTTTTGCATGCATTTGTGAATTGCAACGAGCATTTGTGAGAGAAACTGTTCAGTCCTTTAATGACAGTCGTTTTATTATCTCCCCTCGCCGCAGTGTGATTCAACTACTTTTTTGTGCATTTTCTAAAATAGTGTTAAGAACTGACCTTTGTTGAAATGAGTGGTTTCATAACACTTTAAGAGAGAGAATTAACCATTGCCCATAAAAATGGTGCCATGACCCGGACAGCACATCTCATCTGCTTTGCATGAAAACAGACGCACAGAAAAAGCACATTAAGACCGATATAAAGGCCTTGAATAGGAAAAGAAAGTGAGCAGAGCCACATAAGACTGTTAAAACATTAACAACCCCCTGGAATCAAAGTCACCTTAGTAAAAGTGTTCTAGCCTGGCTCGGCTACATCAGGGGAATGCATAAACATGCAGGAGGATGGAGAGAGTCGGAGAGTATTTATTACGAAAATAAATCATTTTAACACTTAGGCCACCCACTGCCTGAGACTGTGGGTAATGAGACCTGAGCCGAGAGTGAGAAAGAGAGAGTGATCCAGCGGCTAATTCTCTATTTAAAGCCGTGGCTTGGAGCCGTGTGAAGTGGAGCTCTAATGAAGGTGGTTTGTGAAGGGGGTTTGTCTCAGTTCAGACCAGAGTGAAAAATGCTCCTTGTTTGTATGATCGTAGAGAACTGTGAGTCTGTTCACAAAGCAGCTTGCTGTCGCATCTGAAAACGTTTAGGTGAATCTCACGTAACCTGTTAAGAACATGTCCGGTCCTGGTTATATTTTCCCAGTATATTTCTCTATGAAATCAGAAGAAAAAATAGGAAATTATGCTATTATGGAAATGATTTTCATGACAATTCAATTAGAATATGAATTAAATTGCACCCACAGATTCTTATTTCAACACAATATCCATAATGATTGATTGATAAGTTAATAAATAAATACATAAATAAATGTGAAATCTGTGTGGAAAAGAAAATATTATAAAAAAGTGACACATCATGCTAGCATTTGTTGTTCATATGTTGCATACATTTGTTGTGTTTGTTATCTTTAATTTAGGGCATTTAAGTAAGAACTAATATATATTTTAGTAGTCTTTATTATATAAAAGCATACAAATCGTCACAACTGAGAATAAGTAAAACATCAAATACATAACAGTAATAGAAATTTTAAATGAAATGTGCTTGGAATTAATTAAAATAATAATAATAATAATAATAATAATAATAATAATAATATATATATATATATATATATATATATATATATAATGTATTGTGTGTATATATATATATATATATATATAATGTATTGTGTATATATATATATATATATATATATATATATATATATATATATATATATATATATATATAATTTTCTCCATTAAAATAGGTAAATCTGTTAACTGTAATTAAAAAATAATAATTTTTACACCATGCTAATGTTTTTTTTTGCAATAAAAACATATTTCATTTTCATAATTTAAATTATTATTTTAAAAGATTACAAATTGTATCATATTAAAGTATGAAAAACACCACTGAGAGTAATGATTACAACCAATGCATTAAAGTATTAAAAATTTTGAAGTGAAATGTGCTTTAAAGTAATGAAAATCACAAAAATAAGATCTAAATGCAAAAATCTTCAGTTTTTTTACTTGAAAAAACTGGCTTTGAAAAAGCTTCACTGAGCAATTGCTAGTAAACATCACAAATAATTACAAACAATTGTGAAATAGCATTTTGTAAAATGTGCTCCAATAGTTTTTTATTACTCCAAAAATTATTTGCAATTTAGAAAAATATTTTTGTACGTGTTAGAGATAATGTTGCTGTCAATATTTCTGCCCTTTTTTTGGCTTTTTGTCACACTGTATCATGCTTTCTGCTAATGAGCAGATAACATTAAGGAAATGGCATTCAAAATATGGTTAAAATTATCATACTACATTGCTGTTGTAGATACTTACTGTATTTCTCTGCCCTTCAGGCACTTGATGTCATCTTAGGAGAACTGAGGCTTTACTGGATCCTCAGAAATTAGGTTAAAAGCCTCAGAGAACCGCAACCCTGTTTTTCTGTGCAGCCAGAAGCAAGCATGCGTTTCTGCTGAGCTCAGAGCGCAGTTCTCCGGGAGAGATGCGCACACATCAGGGAATAGTAGTTGTCGTGTGTTGCTGACAGTTTCTCGAAGGAAGCCTTTGAAGTCTCTCATTTGTATGTCAAAGAGCACAGCGCTCAATTGTCTCTAGTTTTGAGAATGCCTTCTCCACCTCCTGACTTTAGAAATCTTTCTGATTTGGACAAAATGTACTTTTTTGTTCAGGCTCGCTGAACATTTTCATCTTCACCGTCTTGTTAATGTCAACTTTTTTACTTTATGTAAAGTTTGTGTACAGTGCTTTGTATCACATAGACTGTGCTTTTATGATATGGGGTTTTAAAAGAAACGCATCATACATTTACTTTTTATTTATATTACTTGGTGTAAGAATAGAGGGCAACAGGCACGGAAGTAAAAATGGCATTCATTTTCTCCATATCTCTCCAAATAATTTTTAATGATAACTTTAAAGACAGACATACAGTAAGCTCTGAGATTGTCAACTTATGGTATACAGTATGCCTTTGTTGAAGCCATCAGTTCACATTATTTAAACTTATATTTTAAATAACCGTGTTTATGAGCGTAATCCAATGATGTAAACCCATGATGTTATAAAGAAAATTCCACCAATCAGAGAGTTGCTGCGGGCAGAGCTCCGCCCACTCCCATGAAGCACAGCAAATGATGTAGTCAAGTCCATCTCTCTATGCTTTTAAAACACTTAAAACCAATGCCATTGAAAATGTGGGTGGCCATTAATTCACTTTATTATTATTTCCATTTCTTTTCATAACAAATATAACAATTTATTGAACATAAATGACATCACTGTTGCTGCTGTTTAAAAAAAAAACACTTCAGGCTGTGAGTAACAGTAAATTTAAGGATGTTTACGGTAGTTTTTATTTTAGTTTTAGATTAGTTCCTTTATTAAACCTTCAAAACAAAAACAAAAATTGGATCCATTTCTAGATGTGTGAAAATCTACTAATGAATTAAACAAGCAAAGCCTCAAAGCCTGTCTCTAATGGTGAACACCTTTAAAGAGCTTTTGCATAATGACAGTTTTGGATTGCTATTTATGTATTAATTTATTTATTTCATATTTGCACATTTAAACCTTGTTAATGGATTCCATGACTTATGGCGGACTGAAATGTAACCTTAATTTGATTTAAACTTAACTTCTTATTGTTCTCATCCCAGTCATATCTTTCTCCCCTTATTGTGCTACAGAGTCATTTTTATCACATTAAAACTTTTCACTGTTTCCTGGCAACCAAAAGCGTTCTGATGTACAGCTAAGCGGTTTGCAGCTGGAAGTGAAGTGAAGACGGGTGGAAGTCATCAGACCTTCACTGAGGGACAAAATTTAGAGTAGAGCTGTAGAGTTGGATTTTGAATTGGAAATACAGAAGAATTCATTAGTCTGACACAATACGTAAATTAGCATTAATATAATAATATCATTAATTTGGAATGATTATGCCTCTGTATCCCCTGATGTTAGAGACGTATTTTATCCTCAACTAATTGGACATATTTCACTAAGCTTAATATTGACAAACAAAATACTATTTTTTGTACTAATGTTTTAAGATATTTATACACTTATAAAAAATATAGGCACCAACAAGTATTAAATATATAAAAGAGAATTCTGGGAAATGAATGATTCAATGGTGCAAAAATAAATATTTATTAAAGAATTAATTACATTTATTGTATTGAGTCTGCTATCTGTATATTTCTGTAAATTTCGAATATGTTGTATGTTGAGTGTTGAACATGACGGTATTTAGGGGTAATTCATAATGGTATGATAAATGGAAAAACAAAAAATACATTCATTACATCTACTGTACATTTACAACATTACAATTACAGCAGTTTATGGAAGCCTGATTCTTCTATATAGATATATATATATGTATATTTGTTATATATACACACAATTCCTGTTTGCAGCTGAATTGGAATTTAAAATCAACATGAAACCAAAATTCTCATTTCTTTTATTAGTGTACATAAAAGAATGGTCACTAATTAAGTCCCTCCCTGACTGTATAGCCTATTTCACTCCACTCAAGTGATGTATAGACATATTTTAGCATCTTTCGCTCGCAAATGCACATACAGAGGCGACTACTAACAACAGGTGTCCAGTTCAACAACAATGACTTAAATAAGCAGCAGAGAGTAGCAGACAGGAAGGGATAGAGGATGAGGAGCTATTCCAGTCTCTAAAGTCCATGGGTCTGAATGTCTTTTTCAATCAGCCCTCATGCCTCATAAAATATCAGCACCTTCAGGGATTACTTCGGGGGGAAAAGAGAGCGCCACAGACAAGGCTGAAAGGAAACAGGCATTGAGATGTGGAAGTACGTCCGTCACTCTCAAGTTATTTTACATGTTGTTGGAAAAGTGACACATAAGTTGCATGCAACAGACATTTAGCATCCGCTTGATCGATCTATCTATCTATCTATCTATCTATCTATCTATCTATCTATCTATCTATCTATCTATCTATCTATCTATCTATCTATCTATCTATCTTTTTAATATTTTGAATTAATCTTTATTTTTATATTTTCTGTTTTCATTTAAATTTTTCTGTTATTTTAAGATTTAGTCATTTTAATTTAATAATTATATGTCTGTGTAGTTTTTATTATTGTATTTATTTTAGTATATCAAGCTAAACTGAAAAAACAACAACAACAAAAAGAAATGTTGCCTTGGCAACTATCTGAAAAAGAAAAAAATGTTTGTTTTATATATAATATAACAAAAAATATTCCAGTTAATATTTATTCCATGAAACAATTAAATAAAGCAAATTTATTTGATGAAATAAACAGCAAATTAAATATTTTACATATTTGTTAATTGTAAAAATATATATTTTTAAACATTATTAAAAAAGATTAGTGTGCTTTACAAGAAGATACAATTTCCATCTTTCTACTTCAAAATTCCATTTTTAATTAAACAGCTTTTTGCCATTTCTTTCTAAATATTTGTGAAATTTAATAGTAATTTCTGACATATTTTTCGAAGTAAACTTACTTAGATTTTTTTTCCACCAGTGTTTATGATGTTAGTTCTAGTCAACTATAATAACGCTTGTAATCCCTCCATATATCCCTCCTTATTCGCTGTTATCCTCCAACACTACGAGTACATGAAGAGATTTTGATTCACGCTAACCACACTTTTATCCAGAGCAAATGGACTTTTAGACTCTCAGGTCAGGTTTTCTCGCTCCAGGCCTGAAATGCAAAGGAAGCCCTGCGGTAGTGATCCAACAGAGTGCCACTGCTCCACATCCAACTTCCTCAACAGGGGAGCGTTTGGGCGGGGGAGGATAAAGAGAGGAGGAGGAAAGAGAAGGACTCAGGGGACATGTCCATTCCTATTAGATGTTTCACACCAGGGAAGGGGGATAAGATCCCAGAGTTTAATAATTGATGTGTAGTGATTAAATATGAATGCTGTCGGCCGCTCTTCACCACACAAGGGAATCGCTAATAGGGGATCTGAAGACTCGGGAAGGCTAGTCCAGGACCTTTGTGTGTGCAAAGATATAAGTTGAGGTCAAACTCCACAGAGACGGCTCCATGTATGAAATTAATGACAAAACAACAAATATAAATGGTGTACATGCTAATTGCCATGGAGCACGTTTGTTGTGTTCTTGCACAAGTGCTTGGAGTTTCAGAAAACCGTGTTAATTTTTTGCTGCTCTTGTAAGGCAAGGTGTTACATATGTACACTACCATTTAAAAGTTTGGGTTTGGTAAGATTTTTGTTTTTTATTTTTGAAAGAAGTTTTATACCATTTTTTGATGAAAAATGCATTAAAAGCAGTACTATTGTGAACAATTAATATAATTTAACTGTTTTCTATTTGAACATATTTTCAAATGTAATTTATTCCTGTGATTCTTAACTGTCAGCATCATTACTTCAGTGATCCTTCAGAAATCAATCTCATGATATACTAATAATATACTACTAATAATAAACATTTTTTTAAGTTTTTTTTTCTGTCTTTATTTATTTATTTATTTATTTATTTATTTAATTAATGTAAATAAATCATTTAAATGATGCCAGCTAAATAAAATACAGCAGTTTTTCTCCTCAAGTTATAAAGTTATAAAATGTATAAAAGTAAAAAAATACAAAAAGTGACTGGCTTCATAAGAACTTTATGCATTATGCACAGGCGTTGTAAACCTCACTGAAAAAAAAATATACAGTACATATTGTAGAAACTGTAATTTTAGTAATGTAGTTAAAATTAAATACAGTAACATGATTCACAGAATTCTGATTGAATCTTACATACTTTTAGCAGAAGAAACAAGTGTAATACAAATAAATACTTGCAAGGGCCTCACAAACTATTTATAATTTCCTAATTTCTTACCATTTCTCTGCCTTGGACGTGTTTAAACCCACAGCAGCTTTAATCTTTAATAGAGCACCATTATCACTGCTTACTCCCATTGCATGTATGTACTACTTCCACATATAATGGTAGTTTCAGCATAAGCACTTTTTCTTGTGTAAATTACAGTCTTTTCTCAGTACTGCGGTTGATTTAAAGTGTTGATTGTTTGTAATACCTTCACCTCCATCACATACTGATATCTATGCTGCTGTGTTTCACACTGGATTGGGATAATGGATCTTTTATAGTGATGCATATGATGCATGATATGCGCCGCTGGTATACTAATCTCATTTGGCATATGAAATATGTGTGTCTGCATAACAGAGAGAGTTCTGTATAATTACATATGTTCCCCATGG
Organism: Carassius carassius; assembly: GCF_963082965.1. NCBI lineage: Eukaryota > Metazoa > Chordata > Actinopteri > Cypriniformes > Cyprinidae > Carassius > Carassius carassius. The sequence continues at coordinate 31,821,660 of NC_081767.1, read as the reverse complement.
CACGAATCTTCATGCACCACAGTGACTTCAGCAAGCGTGATTGGAATTTCGCTTCAGGCACTTCCAGCCACAAGAAAAAAAATATATAATGTAATAATATAATAACTCAAACTCCCAATGTTTACCATCCCTTTCCACACTGGTTATTTAAAAACAATAATTGGGTACTGATCCTCCAGTCTGCGTCCAGGTAGGTATTTAAATTCTGGTTTGTGCCGGTAATACAGATCCACTTAATGTGACAAGACTTCATTGATTTCTGCTGGGCTTTAATAATGGCCGACCAACTGCACCCAGAGTCCAAACAGCTGATAAAAACATCACAGTAATCCTCACCACTCATCAATCAGTTATCATCATCTGGAACAAAAATCAGTGATTGTAAGAAACATTTACAGGTATTTACACTTTCGATTCTCACTTTAGAATAAATTAGAGTCCATAATCTATAATAACACTTCCACGAGTGAAAAAGTAATTCTTCTGTTGTCTCTCACATTAAAATCCACCCACATATTTGTTAAGAATGTTTTTGCTTCACGAGATGTTAATAACTAGACTGGATTGGAGTGGTGTGGATTACTTCTGGTTTACTGTGATGTTTTTATCAGCTGTGTGGACTCTCATTCTGGCGGCACCCATTCACTGCAGAGGATTCATTTGTGAGCAAGTGATGTAGTGCTACATTTATCCGAATCTGTTCTGATGAAGAAACATACTCATCTAGATCTTGGATTACCTGAAGGTGAGTAAAATTTCAGCAAATGTTCGTTTTAGGTGAACTATTCCTTTAAATCTACCCAGTTTGGATGATGTATTATGACTCAAGTTTGTGCTAACTGTCTTTATACTACATTGGACGCATGTGAAGATTGCATTATTGTTGTTATATTATTATTATTTGAATTTATGTCAGCTAAGAAAATATATCAGTTAGAAGTGCAAAATATTAGTGCATAGAAACTTGTTGACTTAATGACATTAATTTCACTTGCAGTAGGCAAAAAAAAAAAAAAAAAACCACCCAGGTTTTGTTACACAGCTTTTTTAAACGTAAAGGGTTAGTTCACCCAAAAAAAAAAAAATTATGTAATTAATAACTCATCCTCATGTCGTTCCAAACCAGTGAGACCCCCGTTCATCTTCGGAACACAGTTTAAGATATTTTAGATTTACTCCGAGAGCTCTCAGTCCCTCCTTTGAAACTGTGTATATGGTATACTGTCCATGTCCAGAAAGGTAAGAAAAACATCATCAAAGTAGTCCATGTGAAATCAGAGGGTCAGTTAGAATTTTTTGAAGCATTGAAAATACATTTTGGTCCAAAAATAGCAAAAACTACGACTTTATTCGGCATTGTCTTCTCTTCCGGGTCTGTTGTGAGCGCGTTCAATGCAGTGTATGATATCCGGTTCCGGTGAAGTGTCCAAGTCACAACATCTAACTACCGGGGTGCCTCAGGGCTCAGTTCTTTGACCACTTCTCTTCTCTATCTACATGGCATCATTAGGTTCTGTCATTCAGAAACATGGCTTTTCATACCACTGCTATGCTGATGACACTCAACTCTACCTCTCATTCCATCCTGATGATCCGACGGTAGCTATTCGCATCTCAGCTTGTCTAACAGACATTTTTTCCTGGATGATGGACCATCACCTCAAGTTAGGCACATCAACCTAGGCACATCAAGTTAGAAGTTAAGATCAAGTTAGGCACATCAACCATAACTCCTTCAAAAACATTCAACATCAAGAAGATCAAGCCCTTTCTTTCAGAACATGCTGCACAACTCCTTGTTCAAGCTCTTGTTCTGTCCAGGCTGAACTATTGCAATGCCCTCTTGGTAGGTCTTCCAGCTAATTCTATCAAACCGTTACAATTAATCCAGAATGTAGCAGCAAGATTAATTTTTAATGAGCCAAAAAGAATACACTTCACACCTCTATTTATCAATTTGCACTGGCTTCCAATAGCTGCTTGCATAAAATTCAAGGCATTGATGTTTGCCTACAAAACTACCACTGGCTCTGCACCCACTTACCTAAATTTGTTACTTCAGACTTTTGTGCCCTCTAGAAGCTTGCGATCTGCAAGTGAATGTCGCTTGATTGTGCCATCCCAAAGAAGCACAAAGTCACTTTTACGGACTTTTAAATTAAATGTTCCCTCCTGGTGGAATGACCTCCCCAACTCAATCCGGGCAGGTGAGTCCTTAAAACACATCTCTTCCATCTTTATTTGACCCTCTAACTTTAACACTCACTATTCTAATTCTATTCTTAAAAAAAAAAAAATTAACTACCTTTCTTATCTTTTTGTATTCTATTTTCTTTTAATTTATTATGCAATTGTATGTGTGTGTGTGTGTGTGTATGTGTAAAGATCTCGAACACTAGCTTGCTCTATTCTTTTTTTATTCTATCTGTTTTCTTTTTATTTATTATATTATTTAAAATCCCATGCTACGTGTACTGTGTTAACCTAACTGAGACTTGTTATAGCACTTATATATTATTGCTCTTTTTGTTGTTTTTGATTGCTTCCACTGTCCTCATCTGTAAGTCGCTTTGGATAAAAGCGTCTGCTAAATGAATAAATGTAAATGTAAGTCCTAAACCTTACCACACAATCTAAGACAATGCACCTTGAACAAAAAAAAGAAGAAAAGAAAAGCTACTAACTTGAGTGTGTTTGAACAGAGATTGTTGCAAGACCACTTGGTGTTAAATTACATTATTGCAAGGCGAATAGCTGTCTGCTTATATAGCTACCTTCCATCCTTACAGAGCTCTACAATAGAGCTGATTTCTGTTTGAAAGGTTGTGATCTTATTTCTGGCTCCAGCAGATGACAATTGTCTGTAAAATTGAGCTGGCATAGAGAGTCGGCCAGTCAGTTTTCCATCAGTCTTTCATTGAAATAATAGTTTGATCCTCAAATGCTAAAACTCACAGGCTACAATGACAAACCTCTGCTATAATGTTTCTATTCTCTTAAAAGCATTATAATATTTCTGCATTGTAACTTTCTGTGAAAATAATAACTTTAATTATGAGTTCCAAATTCTTTTTCATAAGACCATCAATTCCCGATATACACTCTAGGGATTACAAACAAACCTCTTAGCTTATTCTAATCAGCTAGAAAATGTGAACGAAAATTGCAATTAGTTACATACGGCAGACCAAATGATTTCCCTAATCAGCCTGTAAACAATGCTGTTCTGTAACACAGGGTTTACTAAAAAGCTTCTAACATTGTTCAGCTCATTCTGGTTTTGCATTTCCAGTAAAGTGCATTTTTTGAACTATATCTTAAAGATATCCTTCTCAAGGCCTTACATTGGCAGATTATTAGACTTCTAGTGATGCCTACAAGACTCCATGATACTCGTTAACACCAGTGCCATTACCTGATTGAGGTTTATCTTGCATACTACAGTTGTTTGTTTATTTATTTATTTATTTATTTATTTATTTATTTATTTATTTATTTATTTATTTATTTATTTATTTATTTATTTATTTATTTATTTATTATTTTTCAAAATTTCTCAAATTCCTGTCCAATATCCATCCATTCTAATAATCAGTAACTTTTTGCTGATATATATACTGTATATATATATATATATACAGCAATTTGCCAAAACATTTATAATGTTTATATAGTTTCTTGAAATGCTAAAATAACTACTTTTAAAACAACTAATAAAAAGGACAGTTTTTTTTATAAAATAAATAAAATAAAATGACAAACTTTTAAAATAAAGTGAAACATAAAATATAAAATGCAATCTAATTCAAAATATTAACAAAACTAATAGTATATGACACTAAAACTATAACATAGGCTGTCAGTCAATTTTTAATTAATAAGATGAATTACAGGATACGCCGATTATCACACAGAACATTATTAATTGTTTATTTATTGGAATATATATATATATATATATATATATATATATATACTTTTTTTTTTTTAAGAATTAAATGATACTAAGTTAATGTGTTAAGCTGACAGCTCAAATTGTTCTACAATAAATTAAATATATACATTTTTATATATATATTTATATATATATATATATATATATATATTTATTTATTTTTTTGCTGTTAATATGCTTCTGGACAATAGCTTGCATACCGTAAACCACTTGAACATTAGGTTGTGAGTCTTCGAGATAACAAAATACCCTCAGTCCACATGACAGACCTTTTAAAATTTCATTCTGTCTGATGGAAGGGTCAGTTTAATGTCAGCGAACATGTAAAGTTCTCAAATCATTTGAAGCAACTGACCTATTTCATGTTTAAATGAATGATCCTCTCATGCACGGTCCATTGCACATGTCAATTTCAATTATCACTTAACATGTTTCTTGATTACGTGACTGATATGAGATACACAAGGTGCAAAGTCATCTCCGGTCAGCTTGACTCTTAACCAGCGATTGCAAGATCATACAGGTTTTTTCTTCGCTGTGCAAAACACATTTAGCCCTCATTCACAAAGTACATCATCTGTGGTGCCTCAGCACGTCTCACATTGATTTATGAGCACATCCCAGACCTCTTTAATGTCACAGCAATGTGTCTTTTCACTTCACAGCTCCTTTATACTCAACACAACCACTATCAACCCTTCATGACATTTTCTGAGTCTCTAACTGACTGCCTCCCGCTCCTCACACGCTTATGCTCACAGACACACATGTATGTACCAAATTATCGCTTGTATTTGATGACGAGTGCAAAAGTGTTGATGACATTTACAAATGTCATGCGGTGATGTCTTTACAGTAACAAAAATAGATGTGCCACATCCACGTGATGCAACTCTTCAATCAGATACTTTTTTAACCTTAGGTAACTGAATGTTATTTGTCAGTATATCGATCTAATGGCTCAAACTGTCTTCCTCATAACCAAAAAATCTAATCATGCTCTCAGTCAACTGGAAATTACAGTATGTACGAAGAAGACCTCCGATTGAACTCTTTTTCATATGTAAATTTCACTCTAGTCATCATTCTTGCAGCGCATTACACTCTCACGATCTATTGTAATCATCTGACATATTCATTTTCATTGATCACATGCTCATAAATGCTATAGTCATGCATGCATTTGGGATCGGTGGCATTTTTCTCTCCATAAAGTTTTACGAAAGATGTGGAAATTATATATTTTAAATATGTATTTTTTAAATATATTTTTTGTGGTATATTCTTCTTGTGGTAAGTTCAGCTTCCTCATCAAAGAAACATGGTGTCCATCTCCATACTGTTTTATTTTTGTGTGTTTTGGGAGGAAATCAATTTTTTAACTTTCTAAACCTCTCAAGAATCATAATTCTTAGAGTCAAAAGTTCTTTCAAGCATGTTAATGGCCTTGGTAAAGTTAAGGAAAAAACTAATACGATTGAAAGACATGTATCATGAACTGGATGATATAACGGCGGAGTCAGTGTTTCCTTTAAAATTCAGTTTTTCCTTCACTATATGAGAATATTCATTCATTAATGAAAACTTCCAGCTCAGTGAGTCAAATGTTAATAAAGTAACCTCTCTGACTGATTCAATTCGTCAAACTTAATAAAACAACTTGTCTTTTTGAACAATTGATTAAAAGAATCGACTGATAAGTTTATTTTGAGAATCAGCCTATGTGTTGAGTGACTATCAAGAACTGGCTGATAAGGGACATTTTCTAATGAATCTATCCACAATAGTCTCGCTTTGTATTTTTGATTTGCTAAAGAATTGGCTTTAAGAGTCATTCGTTTGTAATGCCTTGTCCAAATACCCACACTTGCGATCTTGGCCATTTGAGAGCACGTGCTCGTGCCAGGAAGTAAGTGCGCAAGACTTTCCAGATCCTAAAACCGGTACGTGTTGAATTCTTTCATTCTGAAGAGTTCTTCGAAGCCCATTTTTGATCATTTAAATTTGGAACGACTCTTTAATTTGAAGTGGTTTAGCATATACTAATACCTGCTGCATGACGCGTTCTGCAGATAAGCAACCTTAAAAATCTGCTGTGTTGTGCAATACCCTTTATTAATAACTTCTAAAGATCTAAAACTCTTTGTTTTGTTTTCCAAATTGCCAAGGTAAAATATATTTGTCTCTACAGGGTGAATGTCCAATTCAGAAATCATGCTTCACTTGGAGTTTATGGCTATAGGTACCTGTTTATTATGAAAATAAATAAACAACTAAATAAATAAATGCGACTGAATGTTTACTGCACAGTAAGGCTTTCATTGTTGTATTTTGTCCCATTTGGAAGCTCTGTATGATGATTGGTCAGGACTTCACAACAAATGACCACTAATTAAAATGGTGATTTGCATGTCAGTTTTACAATTAACAGCACAGCTGTTCACATATAGAGTGCTCTGAGATGCAATTAGTAGTTGAAATATTCATTTTAGCATTCATAATATTGTTTTTTTTTATGAGCTGTAAAGATTGCAAAACTGCAGTTCTGAGCCTAATCAATGATTTTTATTATTGAATTGCAGTTAAATTATTTTTTGAGAAGCAGTTGTTAAAAGATGCAGACACCCAGTTAAAAAAATATAGATCGGAGTTCACCTTGATAAGTCACCATTGTGATTCCCTACTACGCGACTTCAGCAGGCGTGATATTGAAAACTGATCTCATCAGCATGTGACTCATTTTTCCTCTCCAAAATTCAGCCTCACACGCACTGCATGTCATTATCAAATGTGGGCAAAAATTCAAATGGCAGCGACAAAAGTAAAGCAGAAGATTGCTAATAGCACAGCACCACCTTGGGGTAGATTGTGAATCAGAGCACTGTTTTAGGCACCGGATTCTAACTCCTTGTTCATGTCTTGAAAGAATGCCAGCCTCCCAGGAGCCTGACTGTTCTCTGGTGCCAGTCTGTTTTCTGGGCACTGCGCTTTTGTCTAGCCCACGAGGGTTGTGCATCTCTTTCTGTGCATAAACCAGTATGTGTGGTATGAGAAGAGAGCAATCACTCATCCGTCCACAGGGAAATGTAAAAAGGTGCTTGGGTTTGCTCAATGCAAACAGGTATTAAAGGCAGACCCGGAGCCCTGGTCCCCTGAGCGATGATCTGTTTGGTCCTTCGGTATCCCACAATGCCCCTGGGTTTGATAAAGCCCCTGTCCAATGTCTGCGTGTGCAGTCTCACTCACAGATGAGTGTTATCTCCCCAGGGTCCAGTCACGTAATCTATGTGAGCTCTAAATGTGTTTGTGTTTTTCAGCAAGAGGTCTTGAACTACATTCTGTAATTTCCAGCACAGCAGCAGAGATAGATTTGAGATTTAGAGGAGATTTAGACTCTGTATCCTTCTGCTGTTTCTAAACATGCACAAAAAGAGGGCTAGGCACAACTATTATTTACCAAAGAAAAGTTATAAGTACAGGTAGGTTGTATGAACAAAATATTTTAATAATATATAATTATCATAATAATAAATAAACTCACTAACTGTCAAACGTTTAGAATATGCATATTAGAAATATTAGAACATGCACCAAGGCTGCATATATTTGATCATATACAGAAGAAATCAGTAATATTGTGAAAAATTATTAGTTTAAAATAACTGTTTCCTATTTGAATATATTGTGAAATTTAATTTATATATATAAAATAGGAGGACATTTGCCATAATGTTTTCAAAATGTCTGCTGCAGAAGAAAATCACATGATGCTAGTCACATGGTTTTGTGATAAACCTTATTTATTTTATTTTATTTAATTTTTTTCAAGGGGGTGTTTGGTTAGTAACAGTAACAGTTGACAGATTTTTTGAGGACTGTAAAATGAATTATTTTCTTACTACAAATTAAATTAAAGCTAAAATGTAAATTAAAATCAAACTCAATCTATTTTTATCTATTTTTCAATCTGTTTTTTTAATATATATTTATAGAAAATAAATCAAATAAATAAATCAAATAAAACATAAATATATTAGATAATATTGAGTGAACTTTTTTAAATGGACATTGCATGGCACATAACAGCAATTTCAATCAAACATGAAAACCAGGGTGCACAAAATATAATTCTGAGATTATAATATGCATTCCCTTATTTGGTAAAATGTAATGTTTCTGAAGAAAATTGTCATAAAAATATATAATTATCACCATTTGACATGAAATGTTCCCTAAAAAACGACCCCGCTATTCTGCTTTTTTAACTATTTGAAAAAGTTTAAATGTGCTATTATTAACAGTGGAAAATTTCATCAGAAAATTCTGTGAGACAAAGAAGAACAAAAATATCCCAAGATGAATTAATGTTGACTCTTTGGCTTCGTGTGAAGTCACTGTTGAGCATTACTAATTATAATTTCATTTTCCCCCATCTCTGCCCCATGTGGCATTCAGATTTATTTTGAAAGTTCATTTGCATCTCAGAGCACTGCTTACACAAAATAATCTGAAAAACATCAAGCAACCAGAGCATTTGTTCGACTGAAAGACACATTTTCTTGTTGATTAATCTACAGACTTCATTGTGTCCAGAACACTGCTGTTCAGAGCAAAGGGTTTTGATTCCAGGCACGAACAAACGGCAAAGTTAAGTAAAGTTATCCTTTTGATCCAAAACTAGAAGTGTCATGCTTTATCATTCACAGATGGGGATTAGAAGGCGTTTGGTGGTTTTCCTTAGGACTAGCACAAGCATTTACTCTTGAAGGTGGATTCTGCTCTTGCATGCATTCTGTTAGTTTACACTAAAATCTGAAGAGGCCAATCTTGACTGAGTAAGGTCACTTTCAGCAGAGTTTGTGTCCCACAGGTCCTTACGCCTTGACTTTCCTTATACCTTGCAGCAATGTTTGCACGTTCCGGGCTTTTTCATAGAAGGTTTGGGAATTTGTTGGTTTTCCATTTCTGCTGAAATTGTGAGTTCTAGGTTGAGAAATGGGGAAAGAATGTGTTCTTAATTTGTGTACAGTAAGGTCACGATGGTCAAAAAGTATGTTTTGTTTCTCCTTAGTTCTTTGTGTGGAAAAGAACAGCCTGCACTCGTCTCTGGGAAGGTTACATTTACTGAGTCTTAACATTGTCAGAACGTATTTCTTAGTGTTGGGTCACTCTTGGTGTCAGCTCTTCTGTTCTTTGTGTTCTCAATTTGAAGCAACAGAGCTCTCAAAAAAATCTAAGTATTTAAAGGTAGGGTAGACAGTTAGCAATAGCAAGCTAGTTTTGGAAGCATAAGATCCTACACTCCCTGCAAATCACTCTACAAAGCCATGCCTCCTTCAAAACACATGAAATCACACAGGCAGAGCAGATGCTAACCAGTGACACGTTGAGCCACGGCGTTGGTGGAGTCAGATAACTAATATCTCATTTAAGGTGAGAAAACATTACAGTACAAAGCACAGAATATTACAATAATAAGACTTTTCATTCTCACTCGGTCTGCAGTAGCATAATGGAACACACTGACGACAGCCTGTTGTAGCCCTCATATCGAGGGATATGATTGGAGGAATATTTTATTGTCCCATGCCTTTCACAGATGATATAAATACATTTAGGTCACTAACTTAGTGATTGCTGTTGGGATGTGAAGAGTCTTTCATCAAGCATAACAACAAACGTTTTTTGAACCAGAACACCTACCCTGCCTTCAATCCCACTCGAACCCTTATGACTTTCTTTTATCCGTGGGACACCAAAGCACAAGTTTTTGTTGAATGTCCAGGCTTCTGTTTTCCATATAAGTGGATGGTGATTTACTGGCAAGCATGATGTCAGCTGAAGTCTCCATTTATTCTGTCTTGTCAAATCTTCTGCAAATAACAACTTTCATTTACCATATACAAAGCAATTGCTTTGTTTCATTTTGAATGATACTTTCATGGTGCTTTTTTATTTTTTTTATATCAACTTTGGAAAATTAGAAACATTGAATGCATAGTTCACACGCACGCACACACACACACACACACACACACACACACACACACACACACACATATATACATAAATACATACTTAATTGTCATATTTATTCATCCTGTCATTCCAAACCTGTATGACTTTCTTCTCTGGAAGATTTCTGAGGAACAGAATTTTACGGTAAATTGCCATTTTAGGTTAATTATCCCTTTAATATTATTCAAAAAATATAAAGAAAAAAAGGTTTGGAACAGCCTGAGACTGAGACATTTTTTGGACCTATTCTATTCCCATTTTGCTTTATTGTTTGCCCACTTTTACTCTCATTTTAGTCCAATTTTTTTATCATTTCCCTTTTTTGTTTTAATAATAATACTCTATCTAATTGGGTTTGTATTATGGTACTCTTCCAAAAATAAAAGTGAATGCCCTGACATTTTACATTTTTATGCATTTGGCAAATGCTTTTATCCAAAGCAAGTTGCATTGCATTCAAGGTATACATTTTATGCGTTCATAAATTTGCTGTTTTTAGCAATATGATGCTATTCGTTCATGTCTCTTGGTTGGATTTGTCTTCGGCCATTCATTTGGCTTATGTGAATATAGAATATAATATAGTCTTTTTTTTCTTTCTTTTTTCTGATTCTGTTTTGCTGGTGCTTTTTACTTGTTACTTAAAAGGATGTAGATATTTTTGCAAATCCTAATCCATTGGGTCTCAGTTTTTGATTTATTTATTTGTATGTTTATTTTTTTATGGACAGTAGACCTCACATCCATAAACCACAAAGTGCTCTGCAAATCAGGGTTTTTGAGCCAAGGTTGCCATTAGGATGTCAATTTTGATTATCTTTACGATTCAAGAATACTTTCCTGTAGTCTTCTTAATTTTCGCACTGATATATTTTTAAGCCAAGCCTGATGTTCAAGGGCCATAGTTTACCATGCATTTGCAGTCTTGACATCCAGGTTGTTATTCTCGGCTTGTAAAGGTTAACTTGGAAGGCCAACATCTGGCAGAAGTGGTGAAGGAGATCAAGATAATCAACAATCCAGTAGAGTCAGACCGACTGCAGAATGAGTCCTTGCAAGTTCTCTAAGCCACCCTCCCTTTCCTCATTCTCTGTTCAGTGCCAGGTAGCTCATGGCATGGCATGACGCTTTGTGGCGCACGGCTGCTGACAAACTGTGAGAGAGGAGGCCTAGTCAGTTTCTGTGGGTTGCATTGTGGTGGAACCAATCTGCACCTTCCCACACAGCGCCAAAGAGAAAGCCCCCGGGAAACCCTTCAACACACCCAGCCCACAATTTGTGCTCCATCAAATATGGAGTCAACTTTCTACCAGCTCTGACTTCACCTGTAATCAGCACAAAACAAAAAGCAAGGGCAGAAGAAAATTAAATAAAACTTAATAATTTGATAGGGGCTCGTGTGTGTGTATGTGTGTGTGTGTGTGTATGTGTGTGTGTGTGTGTGTGTGTGTGTGTGTGTGTGTGTGTGTGTGTGTGTAAAAGTTTCTAAAAAATAAAATAAAATCTCTGAAAGGCACAAATTTTAATTTTGAACATTTACATATGTGGTTCCTTGCTGGTTAAACAACCTTCCCATCCAGAGAGTTCAATTGGATAAATGAATAAATATCAATGAATAATGACTTCATCAAATGTCTGTAGAGGAGCGCTTCCAGGACTCAAAATGTTAGCTTGAGGTGCTCTTTGGATGGGATAATCATTATAGAACAAATAAGGAAACTCCAAGGCACTCTCTTTAAGAAAAATTAAAAAGCTATTTTATGGCTTGGTCATCATAAACCATTAAAAACTGCGACGCGTTTCGGCATACAAGCCTTCGTCAGGGAGTCAACAGTTTCCAAAACAAGAGTCCTTCTTATAAGTCTTCACACAACCAATCAAAAAACTCCATGGAGTCCAATGATGTCCGAAATGCGTCAGAGTTTTTAATGCTTTATGATGACCAAGCCATAAAATAAAGGCTTTTTAATTTTTCTTAAAGAGATTTGTTCTATATTATGAATAATGACTTCAGTTTTGGTCTATTGCCAAACAAAATAGCTTGTGGAAATACATTAAATGCTTCTTTAAAGGCGCTATATAAAAATAAAATTGTTGTAACTTGGGTTTGAAATGACATGAGGATGATTAAAATGGAGATCATCTTCATTCGGTGCAACTGTTCCTTTAAACTCTGAATTAGACCAATTGTTGCAGTAAGCTCAGTTCTGATCTTGTCATCTGAGCTGAGACTTGAGTCAGTTTCTGTATCTAATGACCAAAAACCCTTCAGAACAGCTCAGTTACTAAGAGAAGGCCTACCGTCCTGCTGTCACCTCTGCTTTTTGACAACGTGTTGAGTTTTCTCTTCTCATTGTGTCATATCTAACTAACTTAAAGCAATTTAAGATTAACAAGTAATCATGTTGTCAAAACAGGACTTTTTTTCTTGAGCTGCACTGTTTCTGTCTACTTTTTTCTCTCTCTAAACTCATTATTTCGGCTATTAACATAATTGATATTACTCCAAACGTGCACAGATTTTTGCTTTGTTCTCATTTCAGAGCCAGAGCCCCTTTAATGTGTGAGATCACTGCTCTGATGTGTGGAGGAACAATCAGCTGTGATCCACTCCAGTCTCCATTCAGTAATGGGCATGTAGATTTGATTGGCAGAGTAAAAGCAGGAATAATGTGTTCGGAGAGGAAATAAGTAAACATGAGAGGACTGTGACAAAGGGAAGACAAGGAGGTGGAGACGAAGTGTCTGGGCAAATGGAGTCAAGCTGTAATGGAGTTTTGTTTATAAATGGTTTGCCATTACAATGTAACATCTTGATTTATTATTATTCTTTTTTTTTTTTTTTTTTCATCAGTTTTAGCTCAAAATGCAAGTTAAGTTGAGTTTATTTACACATGCTGAAACTCGGTGTTGGTCCTTGAACCTTGCAGCTCAGGACTATGCTTCTTGCACCAACTGTGCTTTAAATTTCACGAACCATTTCTCCCACAACACACTGACCTTTCCCAACACCATTTATGGCATTTACTTGATGTACAATCATAGAATTTATTGTACATTGTTCTCTGGTTCATCAGCAAGAGCCTGTGTAGAAACTCTTTATTGCTAGTTCTGTATTCTGTGTGTCATCTGTAGTGGTGTGCGGGAATACGTGACTATTTCATTGCAACTCTACTCTGTAAATCATGCTAATCGGTGCTGAGTTGCTCTTATTTATTTATTTATTTATTTATTTTTTACATCCATGGCTGCTTCAGGGTGATCTGTCTGTCTATATATATATATATATATATATATATATATATATATATATATATATATATATATATATATATATGGACCATAACTCTTTCAAAAACAGCTAGAAGCCTTGGAGTTATGATTGATGACCAGCTGACTTTCTCAGACCACATTGCTAAAACTGTCCGATCCTGCAGATTTGCTTTATTCAACATCAAGAAGATCAAGCCCTTTCTTTGGGAACATGCTGCACAACTCCTTGTTCAAGCTCTTGTTCTGTCCAGGCTGGACTATTGCAATGCCCTCTTGGCAGGTCTTCCAGTCAGTTCTAAAAAACCTTTACAATTTAGCAAGATTTATTTTTAATGAGCCAAAAAGAATATACGTCACACCTCTGTTTATCAATTTGCACTGGCTACCAATAGCTGCTTGCATAGAATTCAAGGCATTGATGTTTGCCTACAAAACTACCACTGGCTCTGCACCCATTTACCTAAATTTGTTACTTCAGACTTATGTGCCCTCTAGAAGTTTGCGTTCTGCAAGTGAACGTCGCTTGATTGTGCCATCCCAAAGAAGCACAAAGTCACTTTTACGGACTTTTAAATTAAATGTTCCCTCCTGGTAGAATGACCTCCCCAACTCAATCCGGACAGCTGAGTCCTTAGCCATCTTCAAGAATCGGCTTAAAACACATCTCTTCCATCTTTATTTGACCCTCTAACTTTAACACTCACTATTCTAATTCTATTCTTTAAATAAAATCTAACTACCTTTCTAATCTTTTTGTATTCTATTTTCTTTTCATTTATTATACCACTATATATATATATATATATATATATATATATATATATATATATATATATATATATATATATATACCTCTAACAGTAGCTTGCTCTATTCTTTTTCTGTTTTCTTTTTATTTATTTATTATTGTGACGATCGTGTATCCAGAGAGACACAGGGAGAGCGAGATCCAAAAGCAGGTATGCTTTTATTGAGGGATAATCCAAAATCGAGGTCAAACAATCCAAGGTCAAAACCAACAATCAGTCCAGAACAAAAACAAACAAAGGAAAGGAAAGGAAAGGAAAGGGAAAGGAACGGAACGGGAAATCGGAGGACGAAAAGGCACGGATGAATCTCGGGGAACGAGAAGGCTGAATAACACGAAAGGTAAGGACTCCATACATACAACAGGGAAAGACAGGTATTTATAAGGAGGCTAATGACAATAGATTGCCTGCACCTGGTGCAATTAACTGGAGTGCAATAACTGCAAGTACTCCTCACTGCAGACTGTAGCGCGGCGACGTCACGTATGTACGTCACGTATGTACGTCACGTATGTACGTGTCGTGTGTTTACCGCGCATGCGCAGTAACGTATATGTATTTACCGTAAATACGATTGTGCGCCGTACGCGCCGTACTGACTGTCATTAATGCGCATATCCAGGTTCATTCACTTCCGGATGTTCGTAAGGTATGGTGGATATGAGATATTACTTTTGCGTTTAAATTGCTTTTAATTGTAAGAATGCTTTGGTCATAATCATAGAGAGTGTCATTGCAAATGTGTGCGATTTCAAACACTTATGACATGTTTTATGATATAGTATTCGAATGCTGGTCTTTCAAAGTCTTATTTCGCCTAAAATGAACCATTAAAGATGTCTTAAAATAGATCAGAAAGACTTTATTAATGTTAGTAAAGCCATTCCCTTATGAAACAAAAATATATTGCAGTATATTGGAAAATATCATGTAAAATATTAGGCATATATTCTTATATATGGGATTTAATATTTATTTTTCCAATATATTGCAATATATTGAAAGCGGCAATCATTTGTATATTTTGCAATATATTATATGATATATGTATCATCAATATATTATTCAATGTTTTCAAATATATAATATATTAGAAAATAAAAAGGGAAAATAATATATTACAATATATCACAATATATTTTAAGAAATATATTGGTAAATATATGTTCCTTTCGTAAGGGTTGATAGTTGCATGCATTGCAAAAAAAAAAATCATATTTGTAATCTTTTTCATTAACATTATCAAAGATTAATAGATACTGTAACACATGTATTGTTCATTGTTAGTTCATGTTAATTAATACATTAACTAGTGTTTACCAATGACACCTTATTGTAAAGTGTTACCTCTTAAACTGACCTTCATATGTCTTAATATGACTTTTTGGGGACATTGTCAGTGAGAAGAAATTCAGAGAAGAGACCCACTTCATGTGGCTAGAGTACTGTAATTATCTGTTTATGTTTCTCTGATAAACTGTATAACCCTCAACTGTAAAATTTTCCAATTGAAAAAAAACTTCAAACTTTTAGGCCATGCTTGCAAGCCAACCTAAATTTTGACTTGAGAAAATTTATTAATTTAGTTGATGTTAATGCTGGTTATAATTTAATCTCTTAGGTAGTTTACAGACAAAGCAAATAACACTTTTTCTAACACCATGCTATAATATATTTAAAAATACATTTAAAATATTTTCCTTGTATGGCTCTTCTGCCTTTCTTCAAAATGATTTAATTTTGCTTTAGTATTGTTTGTTCTTTTATGTAAATTAGGTGTTGTGAACTGGAGTGCATTGTCTGAACAAAACAACCAGAGTTCCGGATGTTCTCTGACCCAGTGCCTCCGGTGCAGTGAGATATTTAAAGACTGTCCACCTGGCTGTGAGGAATCGCAGTGTCAGGACTGTATACTCAGATACCAAGAAGGATTCAGTATAACATTTATTGAAGCTCTCGTTGGACAGCAGAATAAACGTATATGCATAAACAGGTACTGTAATGAGAACATGAATGATCGTCTTTTCTCTTGCAGATAGTGGCAGGCTGGACTTTGGCACGAAACACAATCCAAGGAACACACCGAGGAGAATGCGGGATCTCAAGATGAGGACGTGGATAAGTATCACTGTGGCAACAGACTGGAACTGTTTAGGAAAAGTCTGGAATGCACAGAGAACAGGTTAGTGGGTCTTTCCTAGTTCAAGGTTTGACAGGGACTGGAGGTGAGGTGTGTTCCTTTGTAGTGTTCAGTAATTGCTGGGATTGATGACAGGTGCAGGTGATTAGTATTCGGGTGAGTGTGATCTTTGTGTCTTGGATGTGAATGAGCCTGATTGATTCCTGACATTACCCCCCTCCCCAGGGTCCGCGCTAGCGGACCTAGGACCCCGACGTCGTGGTGGTCTGCCTCGAGGTCGTGGAGCTGGTCGATGTGGATGCTGTTGGTGGAATTCAGTGAGAAGAGCCGGATCTAGGATATCGTCTCGAGGAACCCAAGATCTTTCTTCTGGCCCATAACCTTCCCAATCGACAAGGTATTCCAACCGACCACCCCGACGTCGGGAGTCCAGGATTTCATGGACGGAGTAGATGGGATCTTCTTCGATGGTAGGTATGGGAGGTGTGTAGTCAGGATCAGGCTCTGTGGAGGGAGGAAGAACAGAAGGATAGTGAGGTTTCAGGAGTGACACATGGAACACTGGGTGAATCTTAAATTGAGGAGGGAGGTGGAGCCTGTATGTGACTGGATTTACTTTTTGGATAGAATTTTAAAGGGTCCTATATATATCGTGGGCTTAATTTACGGCAGGGCTGGCGTAAACGGATGTCTCGTGTTGAGAGCCAGACAAGTTGGCCAGGTTCAAATGTGGGTGTGTCATTTCGTCGGACATCCGCAAATCTTTTGTGTCTGCATATAGCCTGCTGGAGATGATGGTGGGCATCATTCCACACTCTTTCACTCTCTCGAAACCAGTAATTAACAGAAGGGACCTCGGAAGGCTCACCTGACCACGGAAACAATGGTGGCTGGAAACCAAGGAAGCATTGGAAGGGAGTTAATCCTGTGGTGGTCTGATGTAAGGAGTTTTGGGCATATTCTGCCCAGGCGAGGAATTGATGCCATGTGTCTTGACGATTTTGACAGAACGTGCGGAGGAAACAATTTATTTCTTGAACCTTTCTTTCAGTCTGTCCATTGGCCTGAGGATGGTACCCCGATGTCAAGCTTATCGTTACTCCGAGAAGAGAAAAGAAAGCTTTCCATACCCGTGAGATAAATTGGGGTCCTCGATCCGACACAATGTCCTCAGGAATGCCAAAGTGACGAAAAACCTGATTGAAGAGGTTCTCGGCTGTCTCAAGAGCTGTAGGAAGACCTGGTAAGGGGATCAGTTTACAGGCTTTGGAGAATCTGTCGACTATAATGAGAATGCAGGTGTTGCCTCCTGATGGTGGTAAGTCAGTAATAAAATCGATGCCAAGATGTGACCATGGCCGTTGGGGAATGGGCAGAGGTAATAGTTTTCCTGAAGGTAAGTGACGGGGAGTCTTTGATACAGCACAAACTTGACATCCCTGGACGAAACGCTGTACTTCCTCTCTCATGCCTGGCCACCAATATCGTTGTTGTAGAAGAGTGTAAGTTTGTGTTGCTCCGGGATGACCTGTACCAACTGACGAATGAGCAGATTCGATGAGAGGTAGGCGATATTCGTACGTGAGAGTGTCAGGGCATTCCGGTGGTATAGGTTCTCGTTCCGTAGCTTCTTGGATCTGATCATCAATGTCCCATATAATAGGGTTAACAAAGACTGTAGCGGACAGGACTGGTTCAGGTTCGTCAACGGTGTCTGGAAAGGCATGGAGTCTGGACAAAGCATTTGCACGAATGTTCTTGGTTCCTGTCCGATAGGAAATGTGGAAATGGAACCGAGTGAAGAATAAGGCCCAACGGGCTTGACGTGGGTTTAGTCTTTTGGCTTCTTTGAGATATTGTAGATTCTTATGACCAGTAAGTACCATGAATGGATGTTGTGCCCCTTCGAGCCAATGTCTCCACTCCTCCAGAGCCAGTTTAATAGCGAGGAGTTCCCGATTACCCACATCATAGTTCTGTTCAGCTGGTGACAACTTCTTTGAAAAGAAGGCACGGGGAAGAGGTTTTTGGACATTCTCCTGGTGCTGAGATAGTATGGCACCTACTCCAGTCGTGGAGGCATCAACTTCAACAATGAAGGCGAGATCTGGATTAGGGTGACGTAGAAGAGGAGCGGTGATGAATTTGTTCTTCAAGGTTTGGAATGCGTGATCTGCTTCAGGATTCCAGGTCAAGGACTTCGGTTTCCCTTTAAGAAGCGAAGTGAGTGAAAAAGTTATAGTACTGTAGTTGTTAATAAATCTGCGATAGAAATTTGCGAAGCCAAGGAATCGTTGGAGTTCTTTTACTGTTTGTGGAGTGGGCCATGAAGTGACTGCGGCAACCTTTCCATCGTCTATCTGTACACCTTGCTTACTCACGATATACCCGAGGAAGGTAGCTGATTCTTGATGGAAAAGGCACTTCTCTGCTTTCAAGAAGAGAGAATAATCTCGTAATCGTTGGAGAACTCTGGAGACATGTCGTTGATGTGCAGATTCATCTTGGGAGAATATTAGAATGTCATCTATATACACAATCACAAATTTGTTGAGGAAATCACGGAGTACCTCGTTCATGAAATCTTGGAACACAGAAGGGGCGTTGACCAGCCCATAAGGCATAACGAGGTACTCATAGTGACCTCAGGGGGTGATGAATGCCGTTTTCCACTCATCCCCCTCTCATATCTGAATGAGATTATACGCACTCCTGAGGTCTAGTTTGGTGAAGATACTAGCACCTCGTAGTTGTTCGAGTGATGTGGGTACAAGAGGAAGTGGGTACCGAAACTTTGTGGTGATCTTGTTAAGAGCTCGGTAATCGATGCAAGGTCGTAGACCCCCGTCTTTCTTTGCCACGAAGAAGAAACTAGATGCTGCTGAAGTTGATGGACGGATGTACCCCTGATTTAAAGCTTTTTGTATATATTCTTCCATGGCTTGTTGTTCTGGAATGGAGAGCGAATAGATGAGACCGCGGGGCACCGATTTTCCAGGTTCCGAGTCAATTGCGCAATCCCAAGGTCTGTGTGGAGGAAGATGCGAGGCTTTCTCAGGATTGAACACGTCTGCAAAGGAAGCATAACAGGGGGGAATTTCTGTGGACTGTTTTTCTCGAGGGCTCTCGATAGAGGTCACTGCAATGGAGATGGTTTTTGGCGAAGGAGGGACAGGTCTTGGAAGTTTTGGGAAGCAAGTAGAGAAACAGGTAGAACCCCAGCACAGAATATCTCCGTTAATCCATGAAACCTCGGGATTATGCTGGATAAGCCAGGGTCTGCCAAGAATGATTGCAGAAGTGGAATTTTCTAGCACCAAAGGAGTGAATGACTCTTCATGCAAACAGCCTACTCTTAATGTGATTGGTTTGATTCTGTGTTTCACATACCCAGGATTCAAAACTTTTCCGGTCACTGTCTTGGCTGTGAACGGGGTTGGGGTGAGAGTCTTTGGGAGTTGGAGTTTCCGGCAGAGGTCGCCCGAAATGAAATTGCCCGCTGATCCTGAGTCGATGAGGGCTGTAAGGGAAATGATAACATCAGCAGAAATCAATGATACTGTGGTCGAGAGAGGAGCAACACTGAGGGGACTGACTGTCATCGAACTCACCAAGAAATGAGGTGGACGAACAGGACAGACACCGATGTAATGGGTGTTGTCTCCACAATACAGTCAGAGATTATTGGTCATGCGTCTGGTTCTTTCTGATGGAGAGAGACGGGTATGGTCAATTTGCATAGGCTCAACCATAGGTTCAAATCCACGGGAATCTGGGTTCTCAGTAGGTCTGGATGAGAAAGCATATGATCGGTAATGATCAGCCGAACAATTTTGAACTCGACGGGAGACTCGGATTGATTGTTGAATAAACTTTTCGAGGCCCATAACGTCATCATAAATTGCGAGTTGCAATCTGAGGGCTGGGTTCAAACCTTGACGATAAGTAGTGATGAGTGCTCTCTCGTTCCACCCACTCGCAGCGGCAAGGGTTCTAAACTTCAATGCATATTCTGTGATAGACATTCGGCCTTGTTGAAGGTGATATAACTGTTCACAAATTGATGAATCACCTATTGGACAACCAAAAACTTCTTTGAAGTGTGCTATGAAATTCTGAAGAGAACCGGTAACCGGTCCTGACTGATTCCACATGGTTTCTGCCCATTGAAGTGCTCGGCCAGATAGAAGTGAAATGATGAAGGAAATCTTGGAACGTTCAGTAGGAAAATGTTAAGGTTGTACCTCTAAAGCAAGTGAGCATTGCAGAAGAAACCCATTGCATTCTTCTTCCCGACCAGAGAAGGGCGCTGGTTTCACCATTGGACTGGAAATGCACAGCGGAGAAGAAGCGACAGATGCGGAAGTGGGGATCGCTGCTCGGCAGACTCGAGAGGAGGAATTCCAGCTGGATTGATCCCTGGACCGGGTTGTACTGAATCCATTGCGGTTATGGTCAAACCTTCTGTCAGGACTGTATACTCAGATACCAAGAAGGATTCAGTATAACATTTATTGAAGCTCTCGTTGGACAGCAGAATAAACGTAGATGCATAAACAGGTACTGTAATGAGAACATGAATGATCGTCTTTTCTCTTGCAGATAGTGGCAGGCTGGACTTTGGCACGAAACACAATCCAAGGAACACACCGAGGAGAACGCGGGATCTCAAGACGAGGAAGTGGATAAGTATCACTGTGGCAACAGACTGGAACTGTTTAGGAAAAGTCTGGAATGCACAGAGAACAGGTTAGTGGGTCTTTCCTAGTTCAAGGTTTGACAGGGACTGGAGGTGAGGTGTGTTCCTTTGTAGTGTTCAGTAATTGCTGGGATTGATGACAGGTGCAGGTGATTAGTATTCGGGTGAGTGTGATCTTTGTGTCTTGGATGTGAATGAGCCTGATTGATTCCTGACACGCAGGAGGAGAGTCCTGTGTGGGTTTTATCCATTCAAAGAATTTGAGGGCTACTGCTTGACTTATTGTTTTATCAGTGATGGAGGTGAATTTCAGATTTTTTTTTTCTTGTGTCATTTCTATAGTCTTAATCTATATTTGTATATACAATTATATTTTCTGTTTTGTTCTTTGAAATAAATAAAAAAAGATCACTGTCATCAGTTTGGTTTTTTTGGAGGCACCTTGCATAAAATGGGATGCAGACACTGAAAATATACTGTATGTAGTCAACTGAACTTAAAACTACTTTACTGGCTTAAATGTTTCACATGCAGAATTGCCAAAGCAAAAGAAAAATGTCCAAATTTATAGTTAAAAAATAGATAAACAAGAACCATAGCAAAAGAAAGATTAAAATAAGACAGGCAGTGGTTTACACTTAGAGCAAATAGCTATAGATTCTATTTATACTATCTTAAAATAGCAGGATTTTCTGCTATTTATATTACTTATTGCAAATAGTGGCAATTATTTGCACCTCAGTATTGTAGTACATTATAAAACAGTATGCAATAATGAGTGTAAATTATAATTTTAATTCAAATTATTAAATGGATGCCAGCATATTAGGACAATGAAGCCCTCCCTCAAAACTGTTTGATTATTTCCTTCGTTTTTATTTAAAATAAATGTTTTTCTGATGTGATTTGAAATTTGAAAAGGTAGGGGAAAAAAGGCAGATTCGGACCGGATCGATTGCATCAAATTGTGAACAACACACGTTTTACCATCTGCTCTATTAGAGCCGACGACTGTACTTTATCTGTTTTAATTTTGACTAGCTCAATAAGAAATATAAGGTGCCATTAAAGTGTAATATTACAATATACACAGTGAAGTAAAGTGCAGAGAATGTTAATATATTGTAAGATACTAGCCTACACAGATATTACAGAATAAACTTTAATTCTGTATAATTTTACCTCAGATGAAACATGGTTAAACATGGTTGTTTTTCCCGTCTTTTTTACACCTTAATGTTCTTTAATACTTTAACATTTTATTAGAGTTTTCTTTTAAGTATACGCATCGTTTTAATGCACGCACAACCCGAGAACAACTAACGTCATCACGCAATGCAAATTACAAGCGCATGCGCGGTAAACACATACGTGACGTCACCGCGCTACAGTCTGCAGCGAAGGGTGTCTCAATTACTGTGAAGACAGGACCAGACTAGAGGAATTATAGTGCCTATGGTGAAGTGCCTAAGGGGAAGTGAGCCCACTAGTGGACACCAAGGGAAACAGAGACTGACAGCGTGACAATTATTTAAAAGCCATTGTTATAGAGACTTGTTATAGCACTTATATATCATTGCTCTTTTTGTTGTTTTTGATTGCTTCCACTGTCCTCATTTGTAAGTCGCTTTGGATAAAAGCGTCTGCTAAATGACTAAATGTAAATGTAATGTATATCTATGTATGTATATACTGTGTGTGTGTGTGTGTGTGTGTGTGTGTGTGTGTGTGTGTGTGTGTGTGTGTGTGTAATGGGGTGTCCCCGACTAAGGATTTTCATAGTCGAATTGGAATTTTCGAATCTTGCTGATATTCGACTGATAGTCGAAGCATATGCTTTGGGGGTGGGGCAAAATACAATCATTACCAAGAGTCAAGTCAGACATTTGACAGTCATAATTACGTTAATACACAGGGAAAATGTGTAACAAATGCCTTGCAGATACAAAAGGAGTAAATAATGTTTTATGTTTTGATCAAAAGATAGTTAACATTAAACGTTAGCGAAACCCTAAGAAGTTTTCTATCTATCTATCTAAATTTATTCACATTCACAGAGAAAATTAACTTTCAAAATACATTCATGACTAAATGATCTTACCTTGGCACTGAAGATTCAGTAGTGTTTCAGAATAGTACAGAAAACACACAATACACACAATATACTCAACATACTCAAAAATGTATACCATTTGACAGATTTTTATATCACCCACCCGATGTCCCGGTTGAACAAAACTTCATAGCCTTTATAGCCATTAGCTGTGAATGTGAATTATCGTAATGTGTGAAGAGGTTGATTAGTCCACTGTTTAACAAAACCATGGCAACAGCCTCCAAATAGCCCTCATGCTGATCTGTTGATTGACTTGCTAAATTCAGCATATGGTGGGAAAATAAAGTGTGTTACACACGCCACCCTGCCAACCCAGTTCAGCCCTGCCAGAACAATCTAAGAGCTCAGTTCCCCCCCAATTCTTTCCCTGGAGGCATTCCATCTCAGCGAGGTGGATGTCGGCAGGTGAAGCCAGCAGTGTTTATAAACATGTTATGTCCATAATCATATATTTTAAGTGTAGCAGGATTGAAAATAAAGAAAAAATATTGGACCAAAGGTTAATCTATTACATTTTAGTGATCATGAATGCAAATATTACTACGTAAAAAAAAAAAAACCTTGTATTGTAAATTGTATTGTTTACTGATGAATAATATAAATTATAATATAAAAATATAAATGATAAATAGAGATAACATTTAAAATAAGATAGAAGGGAATTTTTTAAATATTAATTTCCATATTATATATTGTAAGTTATTTTAATAAATGTAATATTATGAATATACATGTATTAATAATTTTTTTAGATGCAAATATTATAAAAAAAATACATATGCACACATATACTGTATATATACATATTGTACATTCTATTAATACGTGTAATAATTTTATGCAATCCAAACTTCCACTAATTTCCACTATAACTCATTTCACATTTATATTTAGATTAAAATTTGCAGACCATATCTTTTAACACACTGACATTTTACTGACATTTTTTTACTTAATTTTGTATGACATTTTGGTTACTTACATTTTATAGAAACTAAAACAAAATAATAAAGAAACAGTTTTTGTGCATTATCAGGATATGCATTTGACATATATAAGATACATGTTAATTCTAGATGCAAATTACTGACCACTTGTGATTGTATAATCTGAGACGAATATAGACCTGGGACTTATATTTAAATAAAAGTAAGTATGGTCATTGTTGATTTCCTGTAAACAACAGAGAAATACTGATTGCCACTTCAGAGCACCAGCTGGGAAAGCCACCTGTTTCAAAACATGTTTTCCTTTTAAATCTACACCCAGTTAGATGGTTAGTAATTTTAGAATGTGTTATGCCTCAGTGAGTACTATGTTGAGAACTTTACAGCAACATAAATAATACAAAATGCTTGGAAAAGATCTGGCACAGGTTTGGCAAAGGCTCACGCTTCTCACACCTTTTGTTTTTGGCAGGTTGGCACCTTGGTGATGCGTAGGACAACCAGTATTGCACAGTAATTGGCTGTGCGTCGTGACATCGACCAAGAGAGGCAAAACACCCACACAGTTTCTCGAATCAAACACAGAGCACGGTGGAGACCAGGTGAGGATTATTTCATTAAAGCCATAATCCTTTCAGACGCGTCTAGGAGGTCAGATCTGTGAGGATGTCCCCCATTGTCGTTTTTGCAAGCATTAGGGCCGGTTGTGAACAGTGTCTGCTGAAAACATTAGTATATGATTCAAGCTCATTGGAAATGTGTCACTGTCTATGTTTCTGAAAAACTTGAAATATGTTGCTCTCGGTACATTTCACTTCACTTTTCCACAAGAGGTGCTATCAGCAATATCTTTTTTTTTTTTTTTTTGCTCCATTGCAGATGTGGGTTTGTCATACAAAAACATGCATGTAGGTATAAAATGGTTGCAAAAATAATATTATGTTGTTTGTAGCATGTTTCAAACAGTTATCAAAAGAAATGTCCCATGTCTGGTGCTAAATAGCATGTATAATTTTCTCTGCTCGCAATTTAATTTGCTCGTAAAATTTCAAAATCCCTGGTAGCCCTTCGGTTAGGTACACTTCAGATTTTTGTAGCCTGACAAAAATGTAACTAGCCCACATAAAAAGACAAGCACACACACACACACACACACACACACACACACATATATTTATATTTTGGGGGTGCATGATTAATATCGCCCAATAATTAATGTGCATATCGTCAGTAAAGCCGGTTCTCTAATCATCTGCGTGATTTCACATAGAGCAGCTGTTACTACACAGACCCATTGCAATCCATTCAAATCATAATCACAATCATAACATTTTTTAATCATTATCAGCGTGGATTTGTGCAGCTTGTCAGTTTCCAACGGCTATGTGTAGTAATAGCTGCTCTAGGTGAAATCACGCACTTGATTGAATTCACCACTGATTAGAGAACCGGCATTACTGACGTGATGAAAAATAAGTCTTTATTAATCAATAATCTGCCTGTGTAATCAAAACTTGTGTGAAACCGAACAAATGTTGTTGGTCTTTTACTGCTACTTAGTGTTCTGGAACCTGTGGTGAATTGTATGCATAGGTAAAAAAATTTGCAGCAATTTAGGCAGAGCCTGGGTTCAGTTACTAATATGAATTGTCTTACAACTTCACATATTTGATTGCGTTTTATGAGCTTACCCTCCAGGTGCATCATGTCACTAATGTGAACCTCTTTAAAGGAAATTGTCCATTTTATTATTATCTGACAGTGAGTTCTTTAGCAATACTGTGCCTTTAGTGAGTAATTACAATTGCATACCCTGTCTAAACACAATCTCGGGAACATATATGTATTGAATATAGGTTATTGATTCTGCAAGAATTGCTTTTCTATATTGGTTAGAGATACAAACACATCCACGGAAATAATATAATCAGGCCTATTCTTTTTGTTGCACTTTTTAGGGGTTAATGCACTAAAATGAATTTGTACATGCTGCCTGCATTGTTTAAGTGCACAAAATTCACTAAAACTAGTAAACAGAGCAGATTTCCTCACAAATTCAGCACTGAAACCGTTTATGCTGTGCAATTCTTGATCTTACAGGTCAGTTCCGAGTCCTAGGTTGTTTTACTATGTAGCGACTTTACTGTGACATTAATGCATTACTCAATCTGTAATCCAGACTGTAGAATTGTCTCTTTAAAATGCCAAAAGCGCAGTGTACATCTGGATGTGTGGCTAGTTATAATGCTGTCCTCCATCATTTGATCATCAGCAGAATTACTGCTGCCATGATCAGTAGAAAATATGCACAAACATCTCTTTTAAACATCATTTTGTTTACCGACTGATTTCTGTATGTGGAACTACTGCAATGTTAATTAGGAAAATAGTGTGTGTGTATTATTATTATTTTTTTAATAAGGCACAGTCTACAGTGAGAAAGAAGTGTGGTTAGAATTTGACGTCGGTGTTTTCACTGAAACACTGCATGCAAAGTGCTGTGAAACTGTTTTGAAGTTGAATTTGAACTGATTGAATTTGCATCTTTATTTTTTGCTTCTGTGTCAGACATTTGTTGAAAACTAATTTCTGACTTCATTGCATTGTTTTCAGCTTTGTTTATTGATCTTGTATTCTGTGGTATAGATAAATGGTGGTTAGTGAGTTGTAATTTTGACATGTGCAAGCAGATGCATTAAAGTCTCTCTTCATGTCATTGTCTGCAGCTCAGGTTCGAACTCATGAGAGGATGCCGACAGATCATGATTACACACCTGATTGTCCCTGTGCCTCAGTCGCCTATAAATCCAGTGTGATGTCTTTCCTGCGCTATGACTGCTCTTCCCATGCTGTAGAGACAGACGTGTCCGAAACCTGGAAAAATCAAGCCTATGAAATGAAAAGTGCGGCCTGCTCTTCTGATATTTTTTTAGTTTTAGAATATTTTACTTTATTGGAATGGTATAAATCTTGGTAAAGGTTTTGGTACTTGCTAAGTGAACACACACCCAAAAAAAAAAAAAAAACATACAGACATACATACATAAACAAACTAGGAGGAATAAATCATGGACATGACTTTACTGAAAGCTTGTTTTTTTTTTAAATATCAACCTTAAATTTGGAAAACAACTTTAAGATCCATGCTTAGATTTTCTTAGTTTGCAGTTTTAAATTAAAACATGTTTCGGAATATATATTTCATCATAGCTATTCAATAAGTTTAATTTAGTACCATAAAGTCCTGTAAAAAAAAAAAAAGAAAAAAAAAAACCTTATCAAACTAAAGTATAGTACATTCATTTAATTGAATTATATTGTTTTGTTCAATTACCCTAAAACAAACAATATTTTGGAATAAAATAATACATATTTTGGAACCCTTGTCCTGTATTTAAATTGTTTTTCTAACATTTATATAAATTATATTTGTGTAAAGTAACACCAGTAAATTATAACAGTGTAAAGTTCACAGTCAAATGCAATGAGAGGAAAATGTGCTTTCCTTTTGCTATTAAAGTTATTGTGACCTGGAGATGTTTCTGTG
The DNA here is from genome assembly GCF_963082965.1 of Carassius carassius. Taxonomy (NCBI): domain Eukaryota; kingdom Metazoa; phylum Chordata; class Actinopteri; order Cypriniformes; family Cyprinidae; genus Carassius; species Carassius carassius. The sequence continues at coordinate 31,794,156 of NC_081767.1, read as the reverse complement.
AGATTCAGACATATTTCTCTCTCTGTGGGTCATCATGACATCATGTTCAGCTTTCTCTACCAGCAGATGGTCTCCTTAAGACCCAAAATGGATCTTCTCCATTGGCTTTCTGTTTTCCATCCTGCTCACATCAACAAGGTCAAAGCAAGCAAATCATTTTCCTTCACTAATACATATCAGAGCATATTGTTTAAATGGCTAATAAAAATATCAAGAAAACACTTTGACATAAATTATAGCTAAAATGGAAAACAACTGCACTCCAATACAGTTTCTGAGATGTGAAGATTTTTGGGGGGTAAAGGAACAGACAAATACTGAAATTAAACCATTACTATATAATAAAGTTGTTGATAAAAACTCAGCTATTCCACACATTGATACATTTCCTAGCAATACCTATCAGCATTATTCTTCTACACATTAATATACCCCATAAAAATAAAAATCACGGCATTTCAATATCAGACAACATGCAAAGGCGAGCAAATGTAAAATCAAACCAAACTAGTGTTGCTTCCATAAGCATAAATTCATCTTTTTCACTTTTTTACAACAATTTTAGAAAGTATTTAGTATGAGATACAGTACCCATGAATGAATTATTCACCTCTACAGGAAACTCAAGTCATTTTGCTGATATTTAACTTCTAATGGTTTTTCAAAGCATTAATAGAGTACAAATACAAGTGTGTAATTAATGAACAGAATATGTATGTGATCACTAGCTAAAATATCTGCATTTTACAATAGCACACGCAATTCATCTCAGGGTTACTGATTCAATTCCAATTGCATGAACTTGAAAAGTGCAATTCATGATCTGAATGCAATGTTCTGTAAGTTATTTTGTATAAAAGTGTCTTCCACATGCATAAATGCAAATGATTATCAAATATATCCAAACAGTGCTCAAATCCTGCTGGTGAGAGTAATATTTGCAAAGATAATTATGGACTTACTTTCAATTTTATTCTGTTTGATCAAGTACATCTGACGGATGTTGATCATGAGGGACAGTGAGGGTATATGTAAAAGGAATAGTTTACCCAAAAATTAAAATTTGCTAAAGGCCAACCTATATGTAGATAAGTTTGTTTCTTCATCGAAAAAAAATTGAAGAAATGTCACCAATTGATACAATGGAGTGAATGGGTGCCGTAATGATGTTGTTCCTTGCAAAAAACACAGCTTTAGACTTCACAAGATGTTAATTGCTGGAGTGGACTGGAGTGGATTACTTGTGGATTATTGTGATGTTTTTATCATCTGTTTGGACTCTAAATGTGACGGCACCCATTCACTGGTGAGCAAGTGATGTAATGCGAAATTTCTCCAAATCTGTTTCCATGAACCAACAAACTCATCTAAATCGTGGATGGCCTGAGGGTGAGCACATTTTCAGCTAACTTTTAATTTGGGTAAAGTATTAATTGAAGGTGCCTTTGAACAGCAAACCTTGAGTCTGCACCTAGAATAGAAATGTTCTTAAAATGGCTATTAAAAAATTAAAAAAAAAAACATTTTCCAAAGTTCTGACAGGAAAGCTTTAGAAGACCAAACTGAATATTTAAGAGCTCAATAAAACCTTCATTCTGTGGTGACGTGTCTGATTCATCAATGCGTTTCATGGGTTGAGTGACATTTGAGCTCCATTTAACATCATAAAGCTCTTATTTTCCAATCACACATTTTTCTGTCTCTCTCTCACACACACTTTGTGTCTTGACCTGTTTGATGCAATCTCTCATGCTTCAGTCTAAATTGCCCCACAATTATTTTGCCCTTCCCATTTTTTTTAATGGAGGTTGTTGGTGTGTTCATGTGTACAGTTACAAAAAAAACCCTGTCAAATAAATAAGAGAGATGCTTTGGACGGATGAGTCTAATCAGAAGACATTATTCACAAACACTAGTGACTTAGAGTTAATGAACAGTACTTTACTTGAGACCTGTAACTCAAAAGTCATTTTGCTGCATCAGAGGAACAACCTCATTTAACTCAAATTGGTTATTCCTTTAATCAGTGCTGAAGCCACTTAATATGTGTGTCTGTGTGGTGCTAATATAGACTGGTGTTTCATCTGTGTCCATGGTGGAGATCGTTTCCAATGGACGATGGGTTAAGTTTCAATTGTTAATATATGTGTGTGTGATCACTTGTGAATCAGGAATCCATCAGCAGGTCTGACCAAATTATCCTTTCTTATAGCCATTATTTCTACACTCTAACTCATGTGTAATAACTCATGTAACTTACTAGTATCTTAAATTGTGCAGCATGTTGAGATGAGGTTGTGGGAATTTAAAAATATTTTTTTTTTTTTATGTTTTTTTTTTTTTTTGACTATTTATGCCTGCTGGATGAGGATAGCATCTTTGTAGAAATACACTAAAAACATTAAAAACAGTTTTAGTAGTTTAAATGTGCAGTAAAATAAACTATGATAGGAACAAGGCAGATTTAAAGGTTACTGAAATCCGTTCCCCTCTTCTGTTTCACATAAAGTGGCTTTAATGTTACCAAATTCAGTCTGGTGAGAATTTGCTTTGATGTGAACATGTGCAGATATACAGCTGGTGATGTCTAAACATCTTTATTCTGTATTTTAGAAAGCACATTGCTCTGATGTGAAAAGCTTCAAATATACAGTAGAGTCACCAAAGCTGACAAGGAATCATAACAGGTTACCGGATTTGGTGACTTTACTGTAACTGCAGCACATTTTATATTTATCCTCCATTATGGCACTTCTCTACACTGCTCAATGTCAACGTGCTCATGTTCAGAAGATGCTGAATTATATATGTGTGATGCAAGTGCATCAAAACAGAAGTCAGATTGTAATAGCTAAAGAAAAATACACCACTAACATACAGTGGTCTCCCCTCTGTCTCAATGACAAACAACTGGATGTATGGCAAACAAAACAAAAAAAAAAAAAAAAAAAAATCTATCTCTCATACATTTATTTCATCCTCAGAAGCAGGAAATTTCCTCTCTCTAAATTCCCATCTTGTATAAAGAAAGCCGTCCGGCCACATTGGGCCTGTATCTTTCAAGATCAGGCGAATGAGTTTTCTCGCCACGGGCTTCCACAGACAATTGTTGAAGCGTCTGAATAATACATTTGCCCAAATATCAGATAAACTGGGGACAATCAGTCGCTCCCTCAGATGCAATCTCCTTAATACAGCAGGGGGAGGGGGGGAGGGGGCTGATTATTTGTGTTGCCGCTGATCATCGCTGACTTCAAAACCAGCAACCGACCTGGCATCCATATAACAGATAGCAGGGATAACATAGACAGGATAACATGCTTTCTGTCAATGCCATGACAATAGTTGGAGACAAAGCAGCACATCGGCTACTTCATCCAAAAAGCAATTACACCCACTTGTGCAGAGCACCAGAACAGGTGGTTCAGAATACAGGGCTCTTGGGGTTGAAATAGGAAACCATTTGTGAAATGAAATTCATTTACATGCTGTATGTGTTCAGTAATAATCACATGTCTGTAAGTGGTGCTTGCTACAGTAAGTCAAGCATCACTGTTCCTATTGTTTGTATAATTTGTACCGCAATGTTTACAGACATGAACACCCTAACATTTTTAATGTACATTATTGTTAAAATGTTTGAGGTCCGCACAATTTATTTATTTATTTTTGATAAAATAATATAATGTTTTTTATTCAGCAAGTAATAAACAAATTGATCAAAGGTTAATGGTCAATTGATCAATGATTTTTTTTTAATGCTGTTCTTTTTATTATTATTATTATTATTATTATTATTATTATTATTATTATTATTATTATTATTATTATTATTTATCAAAGAATCCTTAACAAATTTATCTCAGTTTCCACAAAAATATTAAAAGCACAACTGTTTTTAACACTGATGATAATAATAAGAATGATTTCTGAAGGATCATGTGACAATGAAGACTGAAGTAATGGTTGCTTAAAACAGTGTAATTTTACTGTCTAAATAATATTATAGTTTTTATTTTTAGATTTTCTTCATTTTAATTTTAGTTAATGTTTTAGCAATTTTTATTGCCATTTTTAGTTTAGTTTTTTAAAAGTTTATCTATAGTTGTGATGATTTTTACTTCACCTTTAAACTATATTAAAATAAGGAAACTAGCTGGATTTTTATCATTTTAGTTTCAGTTTTATTTAACTGTCATAACTCTAGCTGCCATTACAGGAATAAATTACATTTTAAAATCAAATATTCAAATAGAAAACAGTTATTTTAAATTGTAATCGAGTCAAAATCTGCTAAGGTCTAATTAAAAAGGTAACTAATAATGTGTATATATATGTTATATTATTTTTCATTTTTTTGGAAAATTAAACAACTGATAATTGCCTTTAAACTAAGTATATCTTTAGCAGGAAAGTAGTGATTTTGATGCACAAAGCTGTTTTTTTTTTTTTGGTCTTATAACAAAACATATTTTATGTAAACCCATGAATGCTGATCCTGTTGTAAATAATAGTGAAAAATCTTTTTTAACTGTTTTTACATTATTACCCATTATTACTGTTATTCCATTATTTATTATAACATATTTTGACTCGATAATATTTCACAATATTTACTTTTTTTCACAGTAATTTTGATCAAATAAATGGAGCCTACTTTCAAAAACCTTATAAAATCAAACAGAGCCCAAACTTTTATTCTGTATTGTCTGTTTGCTTATTTTATTTGAGAAACACTAAGATAAACTCAAATGTCTGTAGGCTTCTGTGTATCTTATTTGACTTTGTTTCAGTATTTTGCGTTGCTTAATCAAATGTGATTTTTTTTTTTTTTTTTTTTTTTTTAGCCATGCATGTGCAAGAAGATGCCACGAAAGAAGTTGTTAGATGTGACACCTACCAGATCCACTAGGTGGATTCAGGCCTGATAAAGAATCCAACCAAACACAGAAGCTTTGGAGAAGACTTCTTTACAGAGGTAATTAGCAAATCACTCGAGAGCGCCGCTGACAAGCTATAGAGATTTCTCTTCATGAAACTTTCTTACAAACATTGAAAATGTAAGGGTAAAGAGGCTGATCCCACTGAGCGTGTGGACTGGGTATTTTCCTTCTGATGTGAAGAACTGGGACAGCAATGCAGAACCGGCCCGGATGTAGTGTCTGTGCATGCTGGAGAAAATGCAAGTTGGCATAATTGTGTTCGAGTACAGGCGAGAGCGGCTCAGGAGATTTCTTTATTTGGGTTGAGCTGAAAGATATCAAAATCAGATATCAAACCCCTTCTGCTTAAGTCAGGAGAGACAAAGACAGTCAGCAAAATTATCATCGGCACTTTAAATGTGTTTCTGGTCCAGCACGATAAACACAGAGACCCATGTGGTTTCTAACTAATGTTAAAGTTGGCATTGCTTTTTTTTAGCTTTGATGGGAGTATTTTCTGATTTCATTCTTTGGTTTACATGCTACACAACTTATGCAAGTTCTGTACATGAATGGAAATACTCCTAATTTTGCATTCTTGAATTCATGCATTTTGAAATGTGTTAAAGCATAAATCACATGCATATTATATTCACCAGCAATAATAAGAGTAGCAATTCTAATAGTTTAATTGTATTATCTATTTTTGTAATGTAGTATAATATATATATATATATATATATATATATATATATATATATATATATATATATATGGTAATTCCTTAAATAAAAACTGGTTGTCAAATAAACGCCGGGCCTCTTATAGTGGCCGGGGGCGTTGTCAACATGGACAAATAATAATAAAATTTGGAGAAGGGTCTGGCTGCAGACTTGCACTTGCATTCTCAGACTTGCACTCTCAGGCACTTGCACTTCCGCTAGTGACATCACTTGCAGTCTTTATTTTTTATTTTGTTGAATATTTTGATTACTTTTTGTTTGAATTTCCCAACATTTTTTAACAGTAACCAGGTGGCGAAGACAAGAAAAAAGAAACTAAATTACAATGTCACTTGCAATCGCCGCTTGCACTCTCCGCTACATGTGACGTCACTTGCAATCAACACAAATAGTGCGTGTTGCCAATGGAGACAAGACGCTGTGGTGGTGATTAAACGGTTAAACCTAATTTAGTACTTTAACGTACAGGGTCCTGCAAGAAAAAGACAAGACTGGCCAATCCGTGGCCACAGCACAGCAGAATATAAACGCAATGCACAAAGTCTTTCGTTAAGCGTTTTCCTCCTGTAGAAAAAACAAACACTTGGCATATGGCATAATGTATTAAGATACATTAAGTTCAATTAAAAGACCAAATTCAAAATATAGTTATAATGTAATGTATTACAAGGCAAGCAGATGGCTATGAACAAAATGCGCAAACGTTGTCCTCCCATATAGCAAAACGCTTAATGTGGCCTAATAACAGACTAAGATGATAAAGACAATTCAGTAGGCCTAGCCTATATGTCTTGTTGTTGACTCAACATATATACAGACCAGCAAATGTGAACGTGCATTATGAAATGCATTAAGTGATTTTAAAAGGATCAACTCCGTACAGGCAAGCAGATGAGTACAGAACGCAGTTCGTTAAATTGTACATTAATCGTTTTCCTCCTACAGAAAATCATTATAAATAAAACACATAGTGTAGCTTAATGGACAAAGACAGTGATATAAACGAGTTGTAGACAGTTTATTCTATATGGAAAAATGCTTAACGCAAAACTTTGCGGGTTGTGTTTATTCTGGGCTCACCTACGTGCCTGTACATGTTAGTTATGTATTTTAATAATGTAGAGAAGCATATTGAGTTTGGCCTTTATCATCTTAGTCCATTATGCCACATTTCGTGGTATGTGAGGAAAATACTATATACATATTCATTAAAATAATGAACTGTTAATTTAATTTAATATTTTAATATCATCTTAATACATTAAGCCATGTTAAGTGTTTATGTTTTTCTACGGGAGGAAAACGCTTAGCGAGAGACTTTGCGCAAGCATTCATATTCTGCTGTTCTGGCCACAGATTTGCCAGTCTTGACTTTTTCTTGCAGGACCCTGTACGTTAAAGTACTAAATTAGGTTTAACCGTTTAATCACCACCACAGCGTCTTGTCTCCATTGGCAACACGCACTATTTGTGTTGATTGCAAGTGACGTCACATGTAGCGGAGAGTGCAAGTAGTGATTGCAAGTGACATTGTAATTTAGTTTCTTTTTTCTTGTCTTCGCCACCTGGCTACTGTTAAAAAATGTTGGGAAATTCAAACAAAAAGTAATCAAAAAAATCAACAAAATAAAAAATAAAGGCTGCAAGTGTCACTAGCGGAAGTGCAAGTCTGAGAATGCATGTTTGAGAGTGCAAGTGCAAGTCTGCAGCCAGTCAAGAAGTCAAGAACCGGTTGCATCGATTTTCGGATCATCAGTACACTGAACCGAGAACCGTTTCTGTCGGACGCGAGGAGCTGATGATGATGCGCATGCGTGATTCAATGTGACGCAAATTGAAACTGTGCGCGACGAGGGGCGCGCAAGATGGCGACCGGTGAGGAGGTAGTTTTGAGATGCTGAGGAGAAAAGTTTGTCCCTTCACCTCATATCGTTCTTTTTGTTTAATAAATTGACCAATCTGACAGCTAAATGTAAGACCTTAGTTTTTACCAGATAATTAACACGGAGAGTTGCTGTAAATTGCTTTTGAACGATTATCTAGAGACTGTAGCATTGAATGGCGGAAAAACGAGAGAGGGAGAGTAACGTTAAGGTAAATAAAAAAAGCTTAACAAAGTCGCTGACAAAGATGAAGAGCAAAGATGATGAAATGAAAATTTGCAGCGCTGATCCTCAAACAGAGCATGCATATGTAGTGCAAGGCATCACAGTTTCTTTACCGGTTTCAACGCCCAGCACCCCTGAGCCGAAGAAAAGTAAAAATGAACCGTCTCTGTCTGAAATTCAAGAAAACATCATGCGATGCATAAATGAAAGAGTTAACGGATTAGAGGAGCTCTTAAGGGCAAATACGGTGAGCATTGAAGCTTTAAAGAAAACGACGGAATTCCTCTTCAATGAAGTAAAGGATGTCAAAGATGATGTGAAAACTTTGAAAAAGGACACGAAGGCGATGCATGAGGTCAGTGATGCGCATAGTAAGAAAATGACGGAGTTCGATTCCAGGCTTAACGAGGTAGAAAGGTACAAGAGAAGATGGAATCTGAGATTGTACGGTCTGACTGAGCAGACAGGTGAAGATGTAAAGGCACAAGTGGTGGATATCTGTTGTGCAGTTCTTCCAGAGCTAACCACCAAAATACAACAGGATGTAGATATAGTACACCGGCTCGGAAGAAAACTTGAAGGAAACGCCACGAGAGGGAGAACCGTTATCATCCAATTTGTGTCCAGATCCTTACGAGATATGCTTTGGAAAGCGGCGAAAACCAGCACCTACCTGAGATCCAAGGAGCTACGGTTCGGAGAAGATTTAACGACTATGGACAAAGCCTTACGCAGACAGCTGTGGCCAAAAGTGGAGGCTGCTCGGCAGGTAGGGAAGAAGGCTTACTTCGTCGGCGTACGAGCCTTCGTTGATGGAAAGGAAATACCTCCCTAGGATTTTGAACATGATTATATGTGCATAATTCCTGATAAAGAACTGCATATGGACAAAACTTCTGCACGTGTTAGTACACGGTTACAAGTGCAGTCACAATCTGGACGGAATTTTGGGTCTTTTACAACAGAATATTTCTTTCAGTTTACGGTCAGAATGGATCTTTGTTAACTGATCTACAATATATTGCACTTGCACAGCATAGTTTTCGAAAGGTTTTGATTTAGTTCAAGTATTATTAAGGTCAATTTGGGTTGTAAGTTCTATTTTTGAGGTGTAGGAACTTGTTTTGTTTCATATTTGCTTAATCTTTAATTGTTAATATAGCATACTGGTATCTTTGTCAGTTTTATCGTTAAATGTCAGGGGAATTCGAGATTTGCTGAAAAGGAAAGCAGTTTTTTTGTTTTGCAGGAAATTTAAATGTGATTTTTATTATATTCAAGAAACACACGCATCTTTGTCAGATTATAATTTTTGGAAGAGCCAATGGGGGGATGATTTATGGATGTCATATGGGAGTAATCGATCAGCTGGTGTTGCAATATTAAAAGGTACATTTAAGGGGAAAATAATTCAAAACAAAATGCATGATTCAGGTCGATGGGTGATACTGGTTATAGAAAAGAATTCTGAATTTTTTATTTTGGGGAATATTTACGCAAGTAATTTTACCACACAAAACAAAACTTTATTTTTGGATTTTGAAGACCAGATTGAAAAAACAGTGGAACAATATAGCAATGCGAAATTAGTACTTGGAGGGGATTTCAATACAATATGGGATTCTGAAAAGGATTGTTTTCCACCTCGTCTGAGTAACAGGTCTGTTCTTCCGGAATTGAATAGTATATGTTCTACTCTGGACTTGATTGATATATGGAGACATACGTATCCAGACAAAATTCAATTTACATGGTGTAAAGGAAACCTTTCTCAACAGTCACGCATAGACTATTGGTTAATTTCAAGGAATCTATTGGATTATGTTAATGAGGTCTCTATAGAGCCTTCTGTTCTTACAGATCACAAAGCTATTTTTCTCTCATTAAATACAACTAAATCCAAAGATACTAAAAATTTTACATACTGGAAAATGAACCAGAATATATTGACAGATGTGCAGTTTAGAGATAAAGCAAAAGAGATTATAATAGATTTTTGGAAGGAGGCAAATGTAACGAATTTATTTGGGGTAAATTGGGAATTAATGAAGTATAAGATTAGAACTTTAGCCATAAGGAGAGGAAAAGAAATAGCCAAATATAGAAGAGAAAACGAAGAAAAAATTATACAGGAAATTATAAGACTTTCTGGAAAGTGTAATATAGATCAAGAAAATAAAAATAAATTACTACAACTACAATTAGATTTAGATAAAATATATGAATATAAAGCAAAGGGTGCCTTCATAAGATCAAGGAAGAAATGGTTAGAGGAAGGAGAAAAAAATACAAAATACTTTTTTAATATGGAAAAAAGGAAGGTAGAACTTGCATCTATGGTCAAATTGAATATTAATGGACAGTTAACAGAAAATTTTAAAGAAATATCAAGATATGTGGCTGAATTTTATGAGAAATTGTATTCTTATGATAACAAACTGAGTAATGCACAGTCATTCTTAGATTCTATTAAAGATGACATTCAAAAGATAAGTGAGTCTTCTATTGAAATGTGCGACCAAGAGATTTCTTTAAATGAAATATCTCACTGTATTAATAAACTCAAAGACAATAAGTCACCCGGAAATGATGGTTTAATTAGTGAATTTTATAAATATTTTCAAAATGAATTATCCCCGTTTTTGTTAGCTGTATTTAGAGAAGCGATACAACAAGGTTATTTACCCAATTCACTGAGACAAGGTTTGATAACTTTATTACCAAAGCCCAATAAGGACATTTTATTTGTAGAGAATTGGCGTCCCATTACGCTAATCAATAATGATGCAAAAATTTTTGCACAAATATTTGCAGAAAGATTGAAGAACTGTCTTGATCCCATAATTGATGAATATCAATCAGGGTTTATGAAAGGTCGTCACATTTGTAATAATATTAGGCTCATTTTGGATTTAATCGACTACAATGAATTTATTACAGATAATAGTTTTGTTTTATTTGTTGATTTCTTTAAAGCATTTGATACTATCGATCATAACTTTATGTTGGAGACCTTAAATTATTTTGGTTTTGGAGTATACTTTAAAAAAGCTATTAAAACACTGTACAATGACTGTAACAGCTCAGTTAAGTTATCATATGGAACGTCATCAAGGTTTAAAATTAATAGAGGTATACGACAAGGCTGTCCCATTTCACCGTTTCTTTTCTTACTGGTAACACAAACCATGGCCATACATATTAAAAGAGATACATTTTGTGGTATTAGATTTTTGGAGAAAGAGTTAAAATGCTCTCAATTAGCGGACGACACTGCTATTTTTTAAAAAAGTGAAACTGAAGTTAAAAAAGCTATTGAGTGCCTTAATGTTTTCTCTTCTGTATCTGGTTTATGTTTAAACATTAAAAAATGTGTGTTATTCCCCTTGAAAACATGTAATCATAATAACATTTTTGGTATTCCAGTAAAGGAGTTAGTAGATTATTTAGGTATTAAGATCTGTAAAGACCAAAAAGAGAGAAATAATTTAAATTTTACACCAATTATAAGGAAAATTAAACAAAAATTTAATTCATGGTTAATGAGAGATCTCTCATTAAAAGGAAGAATATTATTATCCAAAACTGAAGGATTGTCACGCTTGGTATATACAGCTCTTGCATTAGATGTTCCACAATCAATTATAAAAGAGGTGGATACTGTTTTGTTCAATTTCATTTGGAAGAACAGACCTCATTATTTAAAAAAAACTGTTTTATGCAATCCAATTGAGGATGGTGGTCTAAATGTACTTGACTTTAATACTGCTAATTGCGTATTTAAAAATAAGTGGATAAAGAACTACTTTAACTCTAAAGGCAAAATTTGGAATATCATCCCTGAGTTCATTTTTGATAAGCTGGGGGGCTTAGAATTTTTTTTGAGGTGTAATTTTGACGTAAATAAGATTCCGATAAAGCTTTCTTCTTTTCATAAACAGGTTTTTCTATTATGGATGCTCATTTTTAAGCATAATTTTTCTCCACACAAATCTGTGATTTGGAACAACAAATATATTACATTTAAAAATAAATCTTTATTTTACAGAAATTGGTACAATAACGATATAATTTTGGTCAGACAGTTATTTAAGAATAATGGACATCTTTTTAATTACTGTGAATTCCTTGACTATTATAAGATCCCTGTAGCGGCTAAGGAGTTTGCAGTGGTTTTTGATGCCATTCCTAGTGGCCTTATTCAACTTTTATCAGGCAATATATCTTCCGAAGCTATCCCCATATATACTACTAATCAGTTAAGTATTGATGGCGTGAAAATTATAGATAAAAAGTTTAATAACTTTTATATTAGAGAATTATGTAGGATTACGTTATTGCCTAAATGCAAACCTTTTTGGAACTCAATGTATTATCAGATTGATTGGAAAGAGGTCTGGAACTTACCCAGTAAATACTGTCTGACCAATAAAGTTAAAGAAATTACATATAAGATTATTCACTTGATTTATCCAGTGAGACAAGTAGTCTCAAGATTTTTTAGAGATATGGAAACTACATGTAACTTTTGTAATACAGAAGAAGAATCAATAAAACACTTATTCTTTGAATGTGTATTTACCCAACTGTTTTGGATTGATGTTGAATATCTGATATTTAAATTCACAAAATTAAAAATTCAACTATCTGGTAAAGATATATTTTTGTTGTACAAAAATAAGAGTGTGGAACAAAATTTTGTTGTTAACTTAATAATTATGTATGGAAAATACCATATACATAAGCAGAAATGGACAAATAATAAACCTAACATTATATTATTTAAAATTGAGCTTAAACATTATATTGAAGCCCTAAAAGATGTTAGAAATAAAAAAGCGAAACAGATGTATAAAATTTTTGAATCCTTTTCTTTGTAATTTTTTTATTTTTTCCCGTGTTATTTTTTTATTTTATTTTAATTTTATTGTTTCTTTGATGCTATTATGATTGTAATAGATAATAATACATTATGTTTCCTCTGTATATGTATATTGTTATGCAATAAAAAAAAAAAAAAAAAAAAAAAAAAAAAATTGAAACTGTGCGCGTCTTCTTCTTCTTCTTCATGCTTATTGGCGGTTCGCATTCTTTTTCAGAGCATTACCGCCATCTACTGTAGGCAATGGATCAGAGACTTAAATCCTCACTATAGGGGCTAGTTGGGAGTCGTGCCCTTCATGTTGCTGCGTGTTTCAGCTCCTCCATGAAAAGCCCAATTCCCTTCCACCCAAGCTTATTATAATAAAAAATAAATAAAAAATAAAAACCTTATTCCTATATTCTATGTATTAACTTGGTTGCCTTCAGAAATTGTATTAATATATTATATCCTCCTACCGGATTTAGAATATCCTCTAATGCTACCAGTTGATCACCTTCCTTCTGCATTTCTCCCATTAATGTCTTTCTTTCTTCTCCATATTTACTACAGTCTATAATTACATGTTCCACTGTTTTTTCGTACCCCACACTTGTCACACATACCATTAGGATGTTTTCCTATTAAATGCATTGTTGAGTAAAGACCTGTATGCCCTAATCTCAATCTTGATATAAAGCAATCCTCTTTCCTTTTCCTACTCGAACTCCTTACCCTTCCTACCAGTGGTTGAATTGAATGAAGCAGTCTTCCTTTACTTTCATTGTCCCAATAATTTTGCCATTTTTTATTTATCACCCTTTTAATGATTGATTTGATTTCTTCTTTACTATGCTTAATGTCCATATCTATATTTTCTTTTGCCATGGCTTGCTTTGCTAATTTGTCAGCTTCTTCATTCCCTAACACTCCAGTGTGTGCTGGAACCCACAAAAACTGAACCATCTTATTTGTCTCTCGCATCGTTAATAAAATCTGTAGGATTTCTAATACCAGATCTTGTCTTGTTTGTCTTGTTTTTTGTCTTTTGTGCCTCCAAACATATCAGCGCAGAACTTGAATCAGAACATATTAGGGATTTATTTATTCCCATTTCACTAACTTTATTTATTGCTATCATTATTGCTGTTAATTCTCCTGTAAACACTGACACATGATTAGTTATTCTTTCACACCTTTTTACTTCCATTCCTGGGATGACATATGCAACCCCCACTTGGCCACTTTGCGGGTCTTTGGACGCATCTGTATACACCTGTACATACTGATCATATTTACTAATTATATACTCCTTTGTAAATTTTGCTTCTGATATTTCCTGACCTTTCTCTTTTCTTTGTTCCAGCGAGACCAAATCGATCTCTTGTTGCGGTAACATCCAGATCGGACTCACTCCTAATGTAACCACTGGGATCACACTATACCCATTTAATTGCATATCCTTTACCAGCTCATTAATGACCCACCCAAAACTATTACATTTCCTTTTCCCATGTTCCCAAGATGACTTGAATATACTTTTTGTTGGGTGGTCTTCCTTCTGACCCTTTACATTTGCCCAATATGTCAATATCAGCTGTCGTCTCCTTAACTGTACTGGCATCTCACCCATCTCCAGCTGTAGCGCTGGGACTGGTGAGGACGGGTAAGCCCCACAACATATTCTCAGAGCTTGAGCCTGTACTCTTTCTAGCCTTTCCAGCTGTGACTTAGCCGCAGACCCATATACCTGACATCCACAATCTATTATTGCTCTTATCATTGTTGTATAGATAGTTTTTAATGCCAGTCTATCCGCCCCCCTTTACCGTCCTGATATACATCTCATTACATTTATAATTCTCTTACATTTTTTCTACATTTTACTTATATGTGTACTCCATATAACTTTAGTATCAAACCACATTCCTAAGAATCATATTACTTTAACTTGTTCTAATTCTTTATTGTATAACCTTAATTTTAATTCTTTGCTTGACCTTTTATTTGTAAATAAAATGTACTTGGTTTTCTCTATTGAGAATTTAAAACCCCATTTTGTATGACCGCCTTTCAACCTCCTTTAATGCCAACTATATTTTATTAATGATAAAATCCACATTTCTACCTCTAATCCACAAAGCACCGTCATCTGCAAACAATGATATATTTCTATTTCTATCTACAGATACAAACGCATCATTAATCATAATAATAAATAGCAAAGGACTTATAACACTTCTCTGAGGAGTGCCATTTTAAATTTTTCCTTCTCTTGATACTCAATCCCCAATCCTTACTTTAATATATCTTTCATGTCAGGAGAAAGCAGGCTGGATTCAGATGCGGGTAAACTCAAGGCTTTATTCAAACAGCGGAGACAGAGAAGATGAGTCACGGTTCACAGGTATCACTCGCAGTGACAGGATGAGTAGCAGATGAGTCACGTTTCACAGGTTTAACTTGCAGTGACAGGATGAGTAGCAGATGAGTCACGTTTCACAGAAGTACGTATAACCGCCGAACCGGAGGGATGAACAGCTGGAAGCTACTAGGAGCTCTAGGCTTGTAAGAACAAGGGCAGAGGAATCAGCTAAACACACTGGAGCCTGAGGACAAGATACGACAAGGTGAGTACAAAGAGCTGCTAGATGATCGGAGCTATTGGTACGAATAACAACAGTCTGACAATAGACAGAGAAACACAGGGAATAATAAAGGGGAAAAAATTTGAAGGACATAGAGAACAGGTGGCGAGCAATTAAGGTTAACAACGGGGAAACAAGGAAGGTGGGGAAAACACAAACAGGCAGACGCGGTGAGCTGTCAAACCATCCCAACACACACACACCCACACACACACCAAAAAGACAGTTGATTAGCCCCGAGACCCGACATTTCAAGTATGAACTCCTTAATCCAATTATATAGTCTTCCACTTATACCTATTTGATCTAACTTTATCAACAGCCCCTCCTTCTATAACATGTCATACGCTTTTTCTACATCAAAAAACACTGCAACTACATACTCTTTATTTATAAAAGCTTTCCTAATATCTGTTTCTAAGTTTAGAATTGAATCTATTGTACCTCTTCCTTTCCTAAATCCACTTTGATACGTTGAAAAATAGTTTATTTTCTCCATATGATACATCAGTCTTTCTGTTACCATTTTCTCCATTACTGTGCGCGTCTTAACCGAACTGTTTCTTTTGGTGATTGATTCTGAACTGATTCTG
This sequence comes from Carassius carassius, assembly GCF_963082965.1. Taxonomy (NCBI): domain Eukaryota; kingdom Metazoa; phylum Chordata; class Actinopteri; order Cypriniformes; family Cyprinidae; genus Carassius; species Carassius carassius. The sequence continues at coordinate 31,778,281 of NC_081767.1, read as the reverse complement.
TGATAATTTTACGATCTCTGTCTACTGGAACGTGTTCGCTTTTAATTTAAAATGGGTTATTTAAAACAATTACTTATCAAACAGATGGAATAAAAAAAAATAAAAAAAAAAGCCTGCCTCTAATAAAAGCCTGCTTCAAATAAAAGTCTGTTACCTTCTGCAGTTCAGGTAAATAGAGGCCCCGGCTTTTATTTGAGGAATTAAAACATATGTTCATTTTCAGTATTACTTTATTTTTATATTTTATTTTAAAAGTGTTAAGATATATATATATACATATATATATATAGAGAGAGAGAGAGAGAGAGAGAGAGAGAGAGAGAGAGTGAGAGAGAGAGAGAGAGAAAGAGAGAGAGAGAGAGAGATTTTATTTCAGTTAAGGTTTATTTTATTGGTTATATACAGAGGTGTGTAGAGTACCCAAAAACTGTACTCAAGTAAAAGTAAAAGTACTAGTCTTGAATAGTTACTTGAGTAAGAGTAAAAGAGTATCGGATAAAAAATCTACTCAAGTAGTTAGTTACTAGTTACTTTGGGTCATATATACTGAGCCTATTTTTATTTAGATATATAGATAAAATGTATGTAATGTATGTGTGCGTGTATAAATGTATATATTTCATCAGCCTTTACTCCAATTTATGTAATTTATTATAAAACCCTGTCTGTTTACTTAAGTAACAGATATAGGTGTCATGCCATAACATATTTTTAATACGACTGACTTTATATTTAATGTGAATTTAACATTGAAAGTTAATGTGATATAAATATTGCTACTAATCTTTCATTGTTCAGAAAGAGAGCAAATAACATTTACATTATTAAAGATCATTTTCACTGACAGTCTAGATTTCAATCACTCTCAGAAACTCCCATTAAAATCACTGAAACTGTTAACACTGTGAAATCAATATCTTAATTAAAGATTCGTACACACATCTGCACTTTGTTGTTCCTGCGAGAGAATTCGCCAGAAAGAGGTCTCCAGTCAGTGAGCGAGTGAAGGAAGCACCGGCATTTTAGCGATGACTCATCGGAACACCTCTGATTGGCCAATGCTTTAATAAGCTCAAAAGAATCATGTGTGATTGGTTATAATGCGCAGCGCTGTATAAACGCATCTATCTTTGGCTAAGCGCCAGCAAGCAATCACAGATCTGAATTTAGCAGCTGATAATATGACTCGCTGAACGTACTTGCACAGGTGTGATTGTATTAAAATTAATAAAAACTTAATCGGCTATTTTTTGTCTTTTGGAAGTTGCATTCAACTCCCCTCTGTTATAAGCCACACACGTACAACAAACTAATGTCACAGTGGTATCGTGTACTGTAATCGAATGTAGCCCAAGTTATTACCTGTTAGCCTTTGCAGATTTCAATTCAGTGCAGTTCCAGCCACGTTTTCAACACTCTTTCTGTTCTTAAACGTTACAACTCCGAGTGAACCACTTCAGACGCTCAGCGCGTGCGGCAGGGAACTGAACGACTCATTCAAACTGATTCATGAACCAATTCACTCGTTCGCCAATTGGTTTGATCAAGCCTTTGAACAGAATTGACTCAAAAGAATGAATCATTCGCGAATGTGCATCGCTCATTGTCCAGAGAAAAGTAGACGGCGCGTTTGGAATAAACTGAAGCATTATAACATTTATTGCATTAAGATAAAGTAACGAGAGGAGCGTAACACAGAGTAACGAAGTAAAAGTACAGATTTTTCCCCAAAAATTTACTCAAGTAAGAGTATAAAGTACCCATCTTTAAATATACTCCGAAAAGTATTCGTTACCCCAAAAAATTACTCAAGTAAATGTAACGAAGTAAATGTAACTCGTTACTACCCACCTCTGGTTATATATATATATGTGTGTATATATATATATATATATATATATATATATATATATATATATATATATATATATATATATATATATATAATGGGAGTTTGCAACTTTAATGTCAACACTCCGAAGCAATGCAAAATATGTGTACTCTCTTTAACAAAGGAATTGACAGTCCAACACAGGTGTAAATCCACAAAAGCACTGTAATTGACATTTATTTAACGTCTTGTTAGGCTGGTGACTTTCATAAGTCCGTGTTTCAGTGTATTCTGGGCTCAGATCTGCTGGTGGGCTCATTGTATCCTGCAGCTGTGAGGATGGCAGATGAAGCCATCTCTCTGACAGGTTGGCAGAACCTTGTGTAGAAGGGGTAGTTTTTCATTGTATTCCTGTCAGAGTACTGCCCTTTCACACAAAACCTATACTTCAGACTCCCACTATGAGCCACAGATCTCACAGCCGGCTGATGAACGCCTTCCTCACTTTAAGGACCTCACTTTTTCCTCACTAACACTGACGTACCGCTGAGGAACCCTGACTAGCTGCACATCATCTGCTCTGAGTTTCTCCAACAGTACTCTTATGAAAGGACTTTCACTTAGGTTGAACATTTATATAAAAGGTTGTGGTTTTAGTAAAACTAAATTAATATGAAAATATATGAAAGTCACATTAAAACTGTCTTGAAAACTTTTTCACTGTGTATTCATCACTAACTTTTGCTACTTTTCCTATGACTTTGTGTTGATGTAATGTTTTACCCTTAACACAGAACTTCAATCATTATACGTAAACACATAATAATCAGCTTATACTTAACAATACTAATTTTGCAAAACTGATTTAATTATTTACACATATTGAGAATGGCATCATTTGCATTACAAGCATCAATGTATTATTATAATAATAATTATTATTATTATTATATAGCTATATCTATATATATAGCTATAAAAAAACAGATATTATATATATATATATATATATATATTCCACATTCTGAGATTTGTCAACGATTGTTTTGATTTTATTAAATTTTTTCATTATTTATAACATTTATTATTCTACATTTATTATATACTATGTTTTATTATTCAATATTTTCATTTATTATTATTGCATATTTTCCATATTACATTTATTTTTCTACATTAATTCATACATTGTACATTATACTATATATATATATATATATATATATATATATATATATATATATATATATATATATATATATATATATATATATATATATATATGAAAGTATATATATATATCTCAGTTAGAAAATAATCACACATTTTTCTGTAATTAAACATGATTACTCATACCTAACACAATTTTGTAATCATAAATAAATATTCACACTGATACTCCAATGAAATTAGAAACTACATAAAAATGTTCTATTTTAAAAAAAATTATAAGCATATTTTTTATTTTATTTTTACCATGAGTTATGAGTAAAGGCATGTATCTCTGATGGCAATATGGATACCTCTGTTTTAGTGGCCGAGTGTTGTGATGTGACCTCTCACTGTGTATCTTATGCTACCACTATTTTGACCTTGGAAATATTGACATAAAAGCTGCGTTTGACAGAAAGCAGACAGCAGACTGAGGCGCATGCTTGAGGGTAAATGATCTGGCATAGCTCAGGCCATGAGGACAGGCTGTAAATTATTAATAAACTTTATCTCATCCAAACTCTGTGGAGGAGGCTTATTGAAATGCGCTGACTGTAACAAAGGAAAACTCGCCAACTCAGTCTGTCAGCGGCCTGAAGTTCAATATTAAACAAAGTTTGATTAACTCTATAGGACAGTAAGAATATTAAAAAGCAAAACAAATATAGAACTGCACCTGAAGAACCTTTAGACTGTTGTTCATGCACTACAAAAACAATCACAAGTCATGTTATTCCTGTAGTGTAATTTGTAGAGTATAGAGCACAAGAAATTGGAAACTTTGCATGAAATACTTGAAAATTGCCTGAAAGAATATAATTTCAATTGTAAAATGCAATTATTCAAGGCTGTAACCTCCTCAAAAACAGAAGGTCTAGGTGAAGAGGACTGTAACAAGGCCATCAGGACTACTCTGAGATGGGATCATTCCACAGGTTTATGAATTTTTGATCATGATCTAAGAGTAATTGGATTAACTAAAGTGTCATTGGTGTAGCAGTGAAAGTTGGACCCAGACAAATCCACTCGAGACCTCATTAGCCCTGTCTGTGCTCCTCTTTACTTTATGTTAGACATGAAACGCATGAGATCTTCTAGCTCCTAAGGACAAATGAATATAGAAAAAAAAAGCAGATGAGAAAAAAAGGATTGACAGAGAATTAATTGTAACCTCTGTAATGGACTAACGTTCATCTTACACTCTACATTTAACATTTACTAAAACAATATATATATATATATATATATATATATATATATATATATATATATATATATATATATATAGTTAGATAGATAGATAGATAGATAGATAGATAGATAGTTAGATAGATAGATAGATAGATAGATAGATAGATAGATAGATAGATAGATAGATAGATAGATAGATAGATAGATAGATAGATAGATAGGTAGATAGTGTGTATGTATGCAAAATAAGAAAAATTTACAATTCTTCATTCTGTTCAAAAGTTTCACCAAGAAAAAACTAACAAAAAAATTAACTATATATATATATAATATTCTTAATATCCTTTTTACACAAATGTTTGATTCCAGTCTGAACTTCTTTAAGCTAAGTGATTGGGTCTGCGTGTGAGAGATGCACGTGCTCCCACCTGCACACGCATCAACACACTAACAGCAGCTCATTAGCATGTTCTTTGTTTCTCTTGACATGTCAGTGAGTGTTTGAGCACCTCTTGCTGTAAGACCCTGTCAGCCGCAGATATAAAGCACTGAGCATGCTAACTAGCTCTGAATGGAATCACACGCAGCCCACAATTTCTCATTGAGCTGCTGCTTGACAAATACAACACATGAGTCCTCCCCACTGGCACCCATTACTTTCCTTTCCATCGTCTTAATCACTGGAATAAACTGTGAATGGTTGCACACAGGAAGTAGAGTGATACAGGTGGAGGGATTCTCAAATAGTACAGGTCACTCTTGTCTCACTTACTGTATATATGTATGTGTATATTTACTTCATTCTGTTCAAACGTTTCACCCAAAAATAAATAAATATATATATATATATATATATATATATATATATATTGTGACCAGTTGGGCGGGGCCGAGAGCCGTGGGAACGAGCGAGGCCGATGGAGTGATTGAGAAATGAGCAACACCAGCTCGACTCACCGGTCTTGAGGCCCACGAAGGAGATGGAAGATTATTAAATGTCATTGTGTTACTTGCCATTTATATGTAAATGTTTGTAATTGTAATTTTATTTTTGCTTCAAAATTTTACATGTGAATACTTTTTTAATAATACTGTTTTTACTAAATTAATAATTTTATTCAGCTAGGACATAATAAATCATTGCTGATAATAAGATTTACCATTACAGAAATAAATAAAATATTAAATATATTAAAAATATAAAAACAGTTAAATAGTAATAGTGTTTCACAGTATTATTTTACTTTACTGTATTTTTTTGTAAAATAAATACAGCCTCATACACAAAAAAAAAAAAAAAAAATTAAACTCCAAACATTTGTATGGTATAATGGAAATTTATAAATTATGCATTCTGACTTTTTATTCTCATAATTGCTAGTTTATATCTGAATTCTGAGTTTATTTCTGAAAATTGTGAATCTCAAAATTCACAATCTGAACTGTGAGAAACAAGTCCAAATTGTGAGATAATAACTGAGACATTATGTGATACTGTCACGGCTTACGCTGCTGGAAGGAACACGGAGCCGAGGGATAAACGAAACAAGGATTTATTAAATCAAACATAGGCAAGGTAAGTAGCAAATAACAGGTGGCAAGTGGCAAGTAACAGGTAACAAGTGGACAAGTAGACAAGTTGACAAGTAACAAGTAGACGAGTAGACCCCACCAACAGAACTGAAAGGACAAGGCTTTTGTACAAGGGATAATTGGGAAAACACAGGTGGATGGTATGACTTAATTAACAGGGACATGGAACACATGCGGAAATGACTAGACAAACCTGGGAACTAATCAAACCACATAGAGACAGAAACTGGGTCACAGGGGCAAAAAACACACAAAATGAGTCCAGGTGTGTGACAGTACTCCCCCCTCCCGGTAGGTGCGTCCTCGCACCGTAGAAACAACAAAGGGAGGCCAGCAGACAGGGACCACAGAGGAAGGAGCCAGGGAGGAGATGACGGAGGGAGGAGCCAGGGAGGAGACAGGAAGGATCTGAAGCAGGAGGCACCCAGCAGGACCCAGGCCACAGCCATAACGGCCCAAGGTGGGGCCGACGGAGGAAGGAGCCATGGAGGAGGAATGGTCACCGACTCCAGGGACTCGACCCACGGCAACGGAGCAAGTGGAGGAGGAGCCCGAGGCGGAGACGGAGAGCCAAAGAGCCAGGGTGACGGGGAGGAGCCGGAGGTCCTAGGCGGAACTGATGGCTCTGGTGACTGACGCGGCGATGTGGATCCGGAAGGCCGCGGTGAGGCCAGAGTGACCGAGGACTGGGGTGTAGCTGAGGGGATGAAGGAGCCTGACGGAGCCGGAGGGACGGAGGGATGAGGCGAAGCCGGAGGAATGGAGTCCCGAGGCATAGGATGGACGACGCCAGACCAAGGCGGAGCCGGAGGGACGAGGGAGCCAGGCAGAGCCTGCGGACTGCCGGGCCACGGCGGAGAGGAAGGAGCTAGGAGCCATGGTGGAGCCGACGGGTCAACGGGCCGAGGCGGAGTCCAGGCCTCAGAGGCTGGAGGCGGAGGTGAGGGAGACGCCGACCAAGGCGTCGCTGGAGGATGGTGGTCCCGCTGAGCTCGCACCACAATGATGGTAGGCTGAGGGCGAGCAGAGGGGCAGCCAGACGACAGCGGAGGAGGAGGCAGGAGTGGGTGGGAGGGTGGGAATTTTGGAGGAGCAGGCATTGGAGTAAGCTCTGGGGCTGGAGCCCTTCCTGGGCTTAACGGAGGATCAGGAGCCCGTCCTGGGCTTAACGGAGGATCAGGAGCCCGTCCTGGGCTTAACGGGGGTTCAGGAGCCCGTCCTGGGCTTAACGGGGGTTCAGGAGCCCGTCCTCGGCTTAATGGGGGATCAGGAGCCCGTCCTGGGCTTAAAGGAGGATCAGGAGCCCGTCCTGGGCTTAACGGAAGATCAGGAGCCCTTCCTGGGCTTAACGGGGGTTCAGGAGCCCGTCCTGGGCTTAACGGGGGTTCAGGAGCCCGTCCTGGGCTTAACGGGGGTTCAGGAGCCCGTCCTGGGCTTAACGGGGAATCAGGAGCCCGTCCTGGGCTTAACGGGGGTTCAGGAGCCCGTCCTGGGCTTAACGGGGGTTCAGGAGCCCGTCCTGGGCTTAACGGGGAATCAGGAGCCCTTCCTGGGCTTAACGGGGGTTCAGGAGCCCGTCCTGGGCTTAACGGGGGTTCAGGAGCCGTTCCTGGGCTTAACAGAGGATCAGGAGCCCGTCCTGGGCTTACAGGAGGATCAGGAGCCCGTCCTGGGCTTAACGGAAGATCAGGAGCCCTTCCTGGGCTTAACGGGGAATCAGGAGCCCTTCCTGGGCTTAACAGAGGATCAGGAGCCCATCCTGGGCTTACAGGAGGATCAGGAGCCCGTCCTGGGCTTAACGGAAGATCAGGAGCCCTTCCTGGGCTTAACAGAGGATCTGGCATAGGTGAATTGGAAACCCCCTCATTTTGACCCATTTGGCGCTCCACATTTTGCTCCCTCGTGGTGGGCAGTGTCGCCGGCTCTCGCACCTGGTCTGACGGGTTGCTCTCCGGCTCTCCGTCATCGGTGGGCTCGGGCTTATGCCTCGTACCGTGGGGAGATTGTAGGCTGGGCTCTGGGTCCAGAGTGGACCTGGCGAGATCCTCCATTGGGCCGACCATGAGAGGTGACCCATTTCTCACCAGATTCCACTCTATGAATGCGGCGAAATCCTCCCGAGGACCATCTTCGGGCGACAACGCTCTGCACCTGGAGTTCAGGCTGGCGTGATAAAAGGTGCAGAGCGCGTGGTCCGGGTAGCTGGTGGCATTAGCTATCAAGAGAAACCGTCTAGTATGGTCCTCGAGAGAAAGTCCCTCCTGCTCCAGCAGGAGGAGGAGGTATTCGGGGCGATAGAGGGGATCCATGACACACTACCGAAAGAAAAAGACTGTGAAAAAACGGAAAACAAAACGGAGGGAAAACACGCAGTTTTTTTAACTTTTTAGGTCGGGTCTTCTGTCACGGCTTACGCTGCTGGAAGGAACACGGAGCCGAGGGATAAACGAAACAAGGATTTATTAAATCAAACATGGGCAAGGTAAGTAGCAAATAACAGGTTTTGTACAAGGGATAATTGGGAAAACACAGGTGGATGGCATGACTTAATTAACAGGGACATGGAACACATGCGGAAATGACTAGACACACCTGGGAACTAATCAAACCACATAGAGACAGAAACTGGGTCACAGGGGCAAAAAACACACAAAATGAGTCCAGGTGTGTGACAGATACATCTTGTTAAGTAACCCTTTGCAATTATTAGATGAGAGGTGCATTACAAATAATGTTTGGTTAAGGGAAACCCGCAATTCTGGCAACCTTGGCTTCAACTACGGGGTCAAATAGAACAAGGATTAACAGGCAATGTGTTAATTAATCTGTTATTATGACTTTAAATTGGACAGTGCTTAATTTGACACTATAAACTTTTTGTTCATGCAGGTTGCAGGTTGCTGTCTGCCACATTTTGATTGACATGAAATAATCGGCCCTGAACATAGGCTGTTTTTATTGCCCAATACACTGCGTCTCTAATTGTTAGTATATTATTAATATTATAATTGTTGTTGTTGTTTTTGCTTTGAATAATGACTTTTTGTATAAAATATTATTAATCGGATTAAAGTGTGCATTGTAGAGTCAGTGCTTAAAGCTCTCTCCATCATGTTCTGCGCAGAGCCCCACTGGTCATTTTGTGGTTTTGGTCATGCGGCTCTAGTGGAGTCTGGCTGTTACGTTCTGCAAAGATGAGTTCATTGAGTATTGAGATGTCCATCACATCTTCCTCTCCGAGTGTATGCAGGACTCTTTTTCCTCCATGCACATGTGGTCTCAGAGAATAACAACGAAAACATCGCTCTCAGCCATTCAACATTTTAATTGAGAATAATTCAATGCTCAGTAGCTCTGTGTGGAGGGGTTTTGGCTTTTCTTAGGAGGTGAAAGCTGCAGGGAACCTTCATTTTATTCATGTGATGAAATACATGGTCTTCAGTGAGATGAGAGGGACTAGAGAATGATTGTCTGTAAATATCAAACTGGTGACATGCCGTTGGCTCTCTGTAGTGCCATCATGTGCTAAGCTACTACTAAAGAAAGCAGAACCATTTCAATTCAAGAGCACTTCATGCATAACCAATTTTACTTTAGTAATGTGACATATTTCAGAGTAAAACGACAGTGTTGGGTGGGACTTGATTATATCCTTTGGGAATATGTGTTTCCACATAAAGTTCTTCTGAAACATTTGAAGGATTTTTGTGTTCCCTTTCGAGAGTACTCTCGTACTGCGTAAGCTAGCTTACGCTATGGGAAAAGGTCCCCTTTTCTCGAGAATATGAAGCCAAAAATTATCCTTAATTTTTAAATAATGTAAAACGCAGTGCTGCAGCACAGCAGACCCAAGCGAAGCGGCTCGCGCGCTTATTGGCTGTGCTGCGGCAACTGCAGCAACCTATGGTGAGGCGGCGGAGAGTAACGAACCAATGGGGGCGATTCGCGCCCATTGGACGTCAGAGCGCGCCAAAATAGGCGTGGCTGGAACTATATAAGCCACCGCTTCACCATAGGGATCAGATTTCATCTCCTTCAGCGATCTCACCTGCACTTCGCTATCTTCTCCGGAGAAGCCTCTACACGCCGTCGAAAAGCCTCTCAGCGGGATAGCACTGCAACGCAGATCTGAGGACGCCGGCTCGTGCTTCATCTCGACGCCGCCTTCAGCACTCGCTTCCTGCTGCGCCATCCGGCGTGACTATATCCTTTTCAAAGCTAGTGTGTTTGCCGCTGCATCACACTTTTTTCCCCCAGAATTCGAGGCGTTGTTTCAAATGCCTCGGGCCTGCGCTTCCTGCCGAGGCCCTCTGCCCAGCGAGGACCGCCACATCATCTGTGTCTCCTGCCTGGGCCGCGAGCATGCTGAGAGCGCACTCTTCAAGGGCGGCTGCCCTGAGTGCGACGACATGGCTATATCGACCCTGCGGGCTCGATTAGCTCAAACCAGCCACGATGCTCCACCCGCTCCGCCTCTTCTCTCTCAAGTGCCGCGTAAGAAACGCCAAGATCAGAGAATGCCTGAGCATACTGCTACACGCGAGCTCACGCCGGAACACTCCCCGCGTGCCTCGCCCGCTCTCTCTCCTTCGCCTGTCCTCTTCGTGGACGAGCAGCGCCAGTCCCTGCTCACCAGCGCCCCCTTCTCCTTCGGAGCGCCTGAGGCGGAAGAGGACAGACACGACAGCCTTTCTCTCGCCGCGTCCAGTAGTGAGGAATGGTCGGGCTCCATTGCGGACCCCCCCCCCCCTCTACAGCACCCAGCTGCACCGGACAACGCGCCGATATCGACGCGGAGCTTACTCGCGTGCTTACAAGGGCTGTCAGCGATCTCAGCTCGACTGGTCTCCTCCAGACGAGCCCGCTAAAAGCAGGCTGGATGAATGGTTCCTGCAGGGGCGCCCTTCGGCCCCTCCGCAAAGAAACGCCCCCTTCTTCCCGGAAGTTCACAATGAACTCACGAAGTCGTGGAAAGCCCCATTCTCCGCACGCTTGAAGACTTCTGTCTCGTCAGCGCTCTCCTCTGTCGACGGCGCCCGAGACCACGGTTACGAGAGCCTCCCCCCTCTCGAGGAGGCTATTGCTGCACACCTCTGCCCGCCCTCAGCCGCTGGATGGCGGTCGAAGCCTGTGCATCCATCCAAGCCGTGCCGCACCACCTCAGCTCTCGCTGGCCGAGCTTACACCTCCGCTGGTCAAGCTGCTTCGGCTCTACACACCATGGCTGTGCTGCAGGTTTTTCAGGCCAGACTTCTCCGTAACCTGGACGAGTCTGCCCCAGATACCTATGACTTTAAAGATCTCCGCAGCGCTACTGATCTAGCCCTGCGTGCGACAAAGACCACAGCACAAGCGATCGGCCGAAGCATGGCAAGCCTCGCTGTTTTAGAGCGACACCTCTGGCTCACGCTCACGGAGATGAAAGACGCCGACAAATCCGCCTTTCTCGACTCTCCTATCTCGCCTTCCGGCCTCTTTGGCCAGTCGGTTAAGGGTTTCGCTGAACGCTTCACTGAGGCTCAGAAAACGTCACAGGCAATGAGACACTTCCTGCCGAAACGCTCTAGCTCTGCTGCGGGACGCTGTAGAAATGCGCCGCCCCCTCAGACCTCGAAGCCATCGCAGCCAGACTTACAGTCCCGCTGCGGCCGGACCACCACACAAGAAACCTCACATGCTTCCTCCAATCCCCTCACTAAAGGCGGTTGGAGATGTCTATACTGCAGTAAACGAGCCTGTTACAATGCACGCACGCCTGCACACAAACGCCGTTTTCACGGCGACCTCAATAAAGCACAAAAAGAGCTTTTTCTATGTAGGCAGTGTGCCCACTACACAGTACGCACCCCTACATGTATACACACTCCCCCAAGTGTCACAAAGACTCACTCGGGTCTCCTTTCATGCCCACCTTCCTGCTCGCGCCGGAGGTGCTCTAAATGTAGCGCGCGTGCCCACTTCTCAGTGCGCAACCCTACAAATAAGCGCTGTCACCACAGTGTCACAAGCACAGCATACTCGAGCTACTGGTCCCCTCATAACAGGCGGCCAGTGCCCGAAGCACATTCAACCCATAGCCGCACGAGCCGCTGCATGGCAGGCCATCCCCGGCATATCAAATTGGGTTTTGAATATAATAAAACGAGGTTACTCGCTCCAGTTCGCTCGCAGACCGCCGCGCTTTTGCGCCGTGGTCGAAACGAAAGTGAAAAGCGAAATGACACACGTCCTTCGCGCCGAACTGATAAACCTTCTTGCAAAAGGGGCGATAGAAACTGTCCCCCCTGCGCAGCGCGAGTCAGGCTTTTACAGCCGCTACTTCCTCGTACCAAAAAAGGATGGCGGTCTCAGACCCATCCTAGATCTCAGACGATTGAACAAAGCGCTTATGACGCGATCGTTCAAAATGTTAACTACCAAACAAATACTCGCGCAAATTCGCCAGAGGGATTGGTTTTTCTCAGTGGATCTGAAAGACGCTTACTTTCACATTCAAATAGCACCCCATCACAGGCCATTCTTGAGATTCGCCTTCGAGGGGCAGACTTATCAGTACATGGTTCTTCCATTCGGCCTCTCCGTAGCGCCCCGTACGTTTACACGGTGCATGGATGCCGCTCTCGCACCCCTGAGAATGCGGGGAGTGCGAGTATTGAACTACCTCGACGACTGGCTAGTTTTAGCCCATTCCGAGGAACTACTGACGATACACAGATCCTGGATCCTCAGCCATTTAGAATGCCTGGGTCTCACGATCAACACTGTCAAGAGCGCTCTGTCTCCCAGCCAGAGGATTTTCTTTTTGGGGATAGACATAGACTCTGTGACATGTACAGCGCGTCTGACGTCACAGCGCGCTCTCACTATTCAGCATTTAGCCGTGTCGTTCAAAGCCGGGTCTCTTTACCCGCTCAAACGATTTCAGGAAATGCTAGGTCTGATGGCATCAGCCTCTGCGGTTCTCAAACTGGGCCTGCTGCGCATGCGCCCACTACAGCGCTGGCTGAGAGACCGTGTTCCAGCGCGCGCCTGGATTTCCGGCCGCGCGCGCATCAGGGTGACCCACGGCTGCATCACAGCTCTGGCCCCTTGGAAAATAGCCAACTGGTATCAGTTAGGCGTAAGCACGGGCGCTGTCTCGAAATGGAAAGTAGTCTCGACAGATGCATCCAACCTCGGTTGGGGCGCCCTGTATGAGGGCAGGTCTGCCTCCGGCCTCTGGTCGAACCCGGAGCGACTGTTACACATAAACTGTCTGGAGATGATAGCGGTCGAACTATCCCTGAAAGCTTTCCTCCCATTTTTAAAGGGCCACCACGTTCTGGTCAGATCAGACAGCATGTCAGTGGTGGCCTACATAAATCGCCAGGGTGGTGTCAGGTCAGAAACCTTGCACACCCTGACCGAGCGTCTTCTGACATGGGCACATTACAATCTGCGCTCGCTAAAGGCAGCGCATGTACCTGGCATCCTGAACCGGGGCCCGGACATGCTTTCCAGGGCGAATGTTCCCCCTGGGGAGTGGTCTCTTCACCCACAGACGGTTCAGTTGATGTGGAGCATCTTCGGCAGGGCAGAGGTCGACCTCTTCGCCTCAGAAGACAACGCTCATTGCCCAATATATTTTTCAAAGAGCAGGGACGCGCTGGCCCTCGATTGGCCCAGACGCCCGCTTTATGCCTTCCCACCGGTCGCGATGCTACCGCAGGTCATCGATCGGGTCAGGAAGAGCAGATGTGCTATGCTGCTAGTAGCCCCACTCTGGACGACCCAACCTTGGTTCTCCGAGCTGATGCAGCTGTCCAGTACAGCCCCATGGCCAATACCGCTGCGGAAAGATCTCCTCACGCAGCTGAAGGGCGCGCTCTGGCATCCCCACCCCGAACTTTGGGCCCTTCATGTATGGCCCCTCAACGGGTACCCGGGAACCTCCCTGAGGGAGTGTTAAAGACCATTACGGAAGCCAGAGCGCCCTCAACCAGGCGCCTATACGCGCAGAAATGGTCAGTGTTCTCCACCTGGTGCGGGACACGGAACCTAGACCCTCACTTATGTGACGTGACGGAGATACTCTCCTTCCTACAGGAGCGTTTAGATGCGGGCAGATCCCCGTCTACGCTCAAAGTGTATGTGGCAGCCATTGCAGCTTCTCATGCTCCGGTGGCCGGCCTATCACTGGGAAAAAACGAACTGGTCATTCGTTTCCTTAAGGGAGCTCGTCGGATGAACCCTCCCCGACCCCCTTCAATCCCTTCCTGGGACCTGTCTACGGTCCTAGAGGCCTTAAAGGGCCCCCCTTTTGAACCGCTTCAGTCTGTCGATATGAAGCTTCTTTCGTTCAAAACCGCTTTTCTACTGGCTCTGGCCTCAGTCAAGCGAGTGGGGGATTTACATGCGCTATCTGTAAGCGCTGACTGTCTCGAGTTTGGGCCTAATGACTCCAGAGTCATTCTCAGACCAAGACACGGCTATGTCCCCAAGGTGCTCTCAACACCGTTCAGAGCGCAGGTCATCTCGCTGTCAGCCCTTTCCTCGCAAAGCGACGAAAGCAACGCGAGCTTCATCTGCCCCGTCAGGGCTCTTAAAACCTATATTGCGCGCTCCGCCTTATTCAGGAGGTCGGACCAGCTCTTCATATGCTTTGGTGGGCGCACCCGAGGTCTCGCCACCACGAAGCAAAGCCTATCGCGATGGATAGTAGACACTATCTCGCTGGCTTACAAATCTAAGGGCCTTCACTGCCCGTTCGACATCAGAGCCCATTCCACCCGAGGTATGGCCTCGTCATGGGCGTGGTCCTGCGGGATACCACTGGATGATATCTGTGCAGCGGCAGGCTGGGCCTCTCCGTCCACATTTATTAGATTCTATAATCTGCAAGTCCCTGCCCTGCAGGCCAGGGTACTTTCTATATAGACGTGCTAAGCCTTATCACGTCCCCCTTTTTTCGTTCCCTATATAAAGCTCACTAAGGTTGGCTGTTGGGACTGGGATTTCTCCTGCTATAAAGCCCCGAGCTCTTGCCTCGGGCTGTGACAGGTCGAAGTTCCCGAGCACGCACGGCGTTTTACATTGTGTTCCCATAGCGTAAGCTAGCTTACGCAGTACGAGAGTACTCTCGAAAGGGAACGTACTCGGTTACTAACGTAACCTCGGTTCCCTGAGATGAGGGAACGAGTACTGCGTAACCTGCCGTGCTATGTGCTCGGACCGGGTGATCGCTTCAGTCGATTTAAAACCTGATCCCTATGGTGAAGCGGTGGCTTATATAGTTCCAGCCACGCCTATTTTGGCGCGCTCTGACGTCCAATGGGCGCGAAGCGCCCCCATTGGTTCGTTACTCTCCGCCGCCTCACCATAGGTTGCTGCAGTTGCCGCAGCACAGTCAATAAGCGCGCGAGCCGCTTCGCTTGGGTCTGCTGTGCTGCAGCACTGCGTTTTACATTATTTAAAAATTAAGGATAATTTTTGGCTTCATATTCTCGAGAAAAGGGGACCTTTTCCCATAGCGTAAGCTAGCTTACGCAGTACTCGTTCCCTCATCTCAGGGAACCGAGGTTACGTTAGTAACCGAGTACGTTCTCCTGAGTTCTCTGAGCAGCTGTGATTTTAGATGCTTTTGGTTTCTGGCCACTGAAGCATCTACTGTACAGCTGACAGTGTACAGAGGTCAAGTTTGCCTTTGCTCCAATTTTGTGAAATAGAGTTGACAGCATGCACAGCATGCACAGCATGCACAGGGGAAGTCGTGGCCTAATGGTTAGAGTGTTGGACTTGCAATCGAAAGGTTGTGAGTTCGAGTCTCGGGCCGGCAGGAATTGTAGGTGGGGGGAGTGCATGTACAGTGCTCTCTCCACCTTCAATACCATGACTGAGGTGCCCTTGAGCAAGGCACTGAACCCCCAACTGCTCCCTGGGCGCTGCAGCATAAATGGCTGCCCACTGCTCCGGGTGTGTGTTCACAGTGTGTGTGTGTGTGTTCACTGCTCTGTGTGTGTGCAATTTGGATGGGTTAAATGCAGAGCACGAACTCTGAGTATGGGTCACCATACTTGGCTGAATGTCACGTCACTTTCATTTGGTTGCAATTTTAATCTCATGCATTTTCAACTTTGCCATTTTCCACATCTTTGTGTGTAGACTACACACAAAAATGTGGAAAATGCCGTCTACTAGAGTCCACAGTGCACACCTGATAACTTTTATTCTGGTGTGTTTTATAGCTGCCTGTAAAACGCACACTGTAAATTTCGGTTTTTTGTCATAACATGATAAACTTGTAATTTGTGGTGTGTTATATTGGAGCTTGTAAATACTACAGCTGTGTCTCTTGGACTTTAGAGACGGGGCCACAGAGATGTGTTTGATATGTTTTCTATATTTGATAACTCCAAATTATGGAACAGATTTTGCACATTTTACATCCCTTGTGGGAACTTGTCAAGTGCCTTTAAACCATGTATGAACACACATCTACAGGAAACAAGTATCACACTAAAAGAGCTCTACACTGAATGTCCATTTCCATAAAGCATCGCAAAATGATATGGACTCGGTCTCTTTACACATTCAAAGCATATATAACCTAATGCTCAAAAGCTTGAGGTTGGTATTATTATTATTATTTTTATTTATTATATATATATATATATATATATATATATATATATATTTTTTTTTTTTTTTTTTTTTAGTCTCTTATGTTCGCCAAGGCTGTATTTATTTGATTAAATACACAGTAAAACTGTAATATTATGAAATATTATTTCAATTTAAATTATTTTTATGTTTTATTCCTGTGATGTAAAGCATCATTACTCCAGTTTTCAGTGTCACATGATCCTTCAGGAATCATTCTAAAATGCCGATTGGTTGCTAAAGAAACATTAGAAATCCACTCTTTTTTGTAACAATCTTTTTCTTTTGATCAATTTAGTACATCTTTGCTGAATAAAAGTACTAAAATAAAATAATGATAATAATAATAATATGATAATAAATCTTACTGACTCCAACCTTTTGAACAGTATAATCATTCTTCATCTAAAGTAATTTTCATTGCATCATGGGATGAGGATGTTCAGTACACAAGCACAATTCACTAATGGGTTTATGTTCTGGAGTGGAGCATTCAGTCGAACATCTGTATAATTACTTAAAAATTGCAATTCACAAATTGTCTCCATCCAAATTGATGAAGCAAGAGCAATTTTGCCAAGAAGAATGGGACAAAATCCAGTTTGAAAATGTGAGCACACATTTAGGAAATCTCAGCTGTAATTGTTGCTGTTAAAAAAATTAATAAAAATGTAAATGATGAAGATAGATTGATTTAGACTCTGCATTATATTTCATATTAACTATCTCCTTGTAGAGATGTATCACATCAAACCTTGTTGAACTCACAGTCAACTATCTTTCAGATCTTAATTAAATCTCTTAGATTAAAATTGCACTGACCCATTAAATGGTCCATTTAAATGAAAAGCTAAAACTGGCAGATTCCTCTATTCTATCATCAGATGTCACAGAATTTCATGGCATGCATAATTAAAGTCTGATTACATCAAAAGGCATTTTTAGGAACCTCTTGGTGCTCCTGACTTTGAGCAGGCATGACACTCCTGGCCATAAGACTTCGGTGTTAGACAAAGGAAAAAATGAGCTTTATCTTGTTTGGTAAAATGAAAATGGGTGTCCATGTGTTGCTACAAATGGACAAGACTTCAAAGATGGATACAACAATGATTTCTTCTTATCGTAATGTCCTGCTCTGTACAGGATCCTCTTCTCTGATCATGCTTTGATAAATACATATGTATATCAAAATTATGATAAAAAGATATCCAGTCATAATTTTGAGTTTAAAAGTGTAAAATAAGATAAAGTCAAAGTTACATATATATAAAAAAGTCAAAATATGGTCAATTGTGGCTAAATAAAAAAAATGACTTTATATCTCAGAATTATGACTTTTATTTCATGTTTCTGACTCTTTGTCTAATAAATATGATTTACCAAAGGATAATTTTGTTTCTGTACAATGGAAATGGACTTCCATACTAACTTCTACAAGACAGGGTGAACATTTTTACCTGTCTGCCTGGAAACAAAATGTTAGATACAAGGTTGCCAAAATAAGCATTTCAGAGGAAGAACTAGTCGCTGGATTTGTCAAAACAAGCTTAGTGTCATCAAATCTTTGAAAGATTTAAAAAACTTTTTGGGCTAGTTGCAAAGTGGACCAGATGGTAAACAATGGTTGCTCCTTTTTAGCCAGGATTTGATTAATACATTTATTATTATCTATTACTGGCTCTATGATGAACCATTTACATCCATGGATCCGTTCTATTCTATAAAAGGTTCTTTCTAGTGGGAAAAGGCTCTTTAGATTATTAAAATGTTCTTCACACTAGGAAAAAATGGTTCTTTTAATGACTGACCACTGAAATGTTCTTTGGGGAACCCAAAACGGTTCTTCTGTGGCATTGCTGAATCCTTTGTTTGTTTATAAGAGAGTTTAGTGGAAATGATGGTCTCACATGGATAGACACTGTAAGGTCCTGACAACATGCTACGAAGGGCAGAGCAGACAGCACAATGTTGTGCACTCGACACCTGTTTGTCACTGCCTCTGTTAGCCCTCTCCATCTGTCACTTCTGGGTTCAGTGTTTTGTCACACAAGCTCCAGAAGCTCCTCTGGAGGTGGCACACTGTGAAGTTTCCCAGTCCCAGAGCGCCCTGAAGCTGCGGAGGAGACTTGATCTCTGATCAGAGCTGAATCCTGAGTTGCTTGCTCGCTTTTGTCACATCCTGTCAAGCCTCACCAAGCTTTGTGTGAACTTCCTTGATGTTCCTGTGTGTGAAAAGAAAGCGGTCCTGTTTTGGAATTTGATGATACTGTGCATGTTAACGAGGAAGAGTGAGTGTGGGCGTTCATGAGATCCTAAAATTGTTCCGAAATCAGTTGCCATTCCCTTCATACCCTGTGAGATAATGAGAGGGGAAACTAGAAAGAAAGCAGTGGTGAGGAGAGAAAAGAGAGAGCAAAACTTTTATGATGGGGAGAGACTTGAGTTCTGGGTGGAAAAAAAGAAAGAAAGTGAAAGACATGACTCCGGGGAGGAGAGGAGAGGTGCCCGGTGGTCAGATGATGCCATTTAACAACAGTTATTTTCTGCTGCCTGTCTAAAATACACCAGGTAAACAGATGCAATCAAACTATCCGAAAATCAATTACTTCAGTGAGATTGCTCTTGCCGAAAGACATGCTTTAGATGTCTAGAGGTCCTGGAAGGTGCAGGAGGACCCTTTAAGACTGATATTCTGCCAGGGGTGACCTTTTCTCACAAAGGCCACTTCGACTGATGTGTAAATCACAGATCTGAAGCGTAGAAAGCCCCTGGTGATTTTATTTACATGGTAATCACTTCAAAATTCAAAACTAATTTTCACCCTTAATGTGAATTTAATTAGTCACTCACTATATATATATATACTATATAGTGAAATGTGAAATGTGACTATATTTGACCACAGACAGACAACAGAGATATCTCTGAAAAACTGTGTTATAAACACATATAGTGCAATCAAGCCAGATAGTGCCAGACTAAGCTTGAATGCATTAGTGGTATCTGTAAAAGAAAGAAACTCATTGCTCCTTACTGATGTAATATTGAAGAATAATCTGTGGTTGGGCACAGCAGTAAGAGCAGGAGATGATGTTTTGTTTTCTAATGGCAGTAGGGAAGGTAAATGTGTAGCTGTGCTTCTTTGAACACTATGGTAGAATAAATTAGGGTTTAAAGAAGCTCCAATATTACAGAAAGGAATTGCCCATTATGAAAAGATTTTTCCACTGGTCTTTACTCTCCCAATGAGTCTGATGGCTTTGATTTTCCCGATCAGACGTGCAGAGGCCTTGAATCACCTGAGATTGAGTTGGTCCCTCCTGCTGTTCAGACTTTTTTATAAATGGACTGCGCTAGCAGAAAATCCTCATTGGTTAGCCCTGATCTACTGTAAATTTCCACTGTAAAATACTGTAAAAAAAAATAAATAAATAAAAAAAACACCACAGCTAACAGTCACAGCTGGTACATTTTTCTAAATCATCTAAACCTAATTTGAAATATTTAAAATGAATTATATATTTTTTTTTAAATAATGTAATATAAAATATATAATATAAATACATCTCACAAACATATATATCGTTTTGGAAACAAACTGTAATATATCATGTAAATTTTATTAATTAAATGTAGAGATTAAATATGACTATAGTTGGTAGATTGGGAGATATTTCATCAAAACAATAAAAGTAAATATATATATATTATATTTACTATATATCCTTATCCTTAATTTATAATATAATATAATATAATATATTATAATGTCTTATGTATTATTAAAAAAAAAAAACTTATTCCTTATATTAATCTTGCAAATGTTTAGCTGCAAGTTTGGACTTAACTTTTGCAAGTGTAACAAGATGTATTGTGTGAAGTGTTACCATGACGTCTTGTAGCCTCCCAATCTTCCTGCTGTCAGTAAAGGTGGTCATGAACTAGGAGACACTGAGCTTGTTTCCCAGTTGGATCAGCAGGATGGTGTTGAAGGCAGTGGAGGAGTCAAAGATCACAACTCTAACTGTTGAGCTAGCTTGTCTGCTGCTTCGTGATCGGCAGCTAGAGAGCAAATGGCCTCTAGAGTCTCCAGGGACCGAGGTGCTCCGTCAATGACACTGGGGCCATGCAGGGAGTCTTCAAGACGTAAGACACCTTCATCATCCTTAGAGAGACAGAAAACTAGTAATGAGGAGCCCCACAGAGCGGCTGGCACATCTCTTGGGGGCTTCCTGTGGCCTTTATCAAGGCCCTGGGCTTTTGTGCAGAGTTTTCTCAGGTCTCTCCTCACCTCATCAACACAGATCATCTTGAGTGGGCTGGAGACTTCAGAATGATGTCACAAGGAGGTGAAAAGGTACCAAATCATATATAATTGTAGCAATACGTGGCCGTCTAGTAGTGACTACGCCACCCCGAATTACCGGGGAAATAATCTAATAAATAGGACACAAGTCCGTTTGCTCAGGAGAGGCAAGAGACGTGAGTTCACATTGAAACAGGCAATTTTTATTAAAGAAAGCAATTAAACAAATAACACAATCAATTGTGTCATTTCGTAATCAAAAAGGCAACCAAAACAAAAAGAATATGATCACTGCAGGGGCTGAGACCACAGAGAAGCAGGCTAGCTATAGCTGCATATGGCAATCAAACACACTTTGAAGAATCACTCCACTACAAAATAGTGATAAAAAGTCACACCACACTTATAACCCCTACTTAGGGTGAAGGCCTGCAGCTAAAACCACCAGCCTGCCTCCAGGAAAACCCAGCTCCTGCAGAATACAGAAAAGAAATAAATATAGAAATGATTAGAGATAAACCAAATCACAATGAGACAAATAATGAAAACAAAAATCAAGTTATAAGATAAATGGTCATCTATAATAAAGACAAAGAAAATAAATATAAACCATTCAAACGGTCACAACACAAAAATCACACAATCAGTCCAACCTACACAAATGATGGGACCAGTTTGGTAGGCTAATTATCACTCCATGTAATAAATCACAGGTATTTAACAGTGATGATCATGCGGCTAAGGACTGGTACCAAAACCAGCCACATTCATACAACATAAACAACATATTGCCTGAGCAATAGATAAAGTGGAGTCCAGCAGTGATATTCGGCTTCCACAAAGCAGCAAACGTGGCTCAATGAAGCATGGATTGCTGACAGCAAGTTGCTAAAGTAGCTGCTCAGCCTGGCTTTAACACGGGCAAAAGAGAACTCCTAAACACAAATATTCATTAACTATCTAATTAAAAACAGTTGCAGATTAAAAGAAACGATCGTAAATGTACTCACCCTGATTCAATTTCGGCGCGCGCACACAAACAATCACAGGCACACGGAAATCATATGACAGTCATTTGATGTTAGTGAGTCAATAAACAGCTGATACTCCGACGCAGCTATGAGGAGACGTCACACCAATGGGAGACCGAAGGCACGCCACACTAAAACGCATTGCAGGTCGCTCAAACAAACAAACTACACAAAGTTAAAAACTAACATTAGAACTTACCACAATGTGAGTGTCGCCACGAGAACGTGCACAGCCTCGATGGCCGAGTGTCACACTAAACAGATACAGATGAAGGCACAATGAAACATCACTTAATACTAACATCAAAACAACCGGCTACACGGCTAACACACATACCTCCACGGTCTCTTGGAATGAATGACAAAGGGGCGGGCTTTCAATGACGTATCCCAGGGAGCATCCAAAGAGTCTATATACCCCAAGGGGCAGAACCCTATTGGCCATATATGTAATGAGGGTGACGTGGCAACGAGTCACTCACTTCACCACATTTTACCCACCCTTTTGTGTCGTCGCCCCGACGATAGACTACCAATCACTACGTATTAGTCCCAAGGCCTAAACAACCTAGAAGTTATGCTGGATATAGACCCTGGAACACACGGGACATCCCTCACACTCTCCACTGATCGAGGAAGATGGTAAATATTAGGGTGTTGACCAGCAGTAGCTCGTCTCGTTCGTCGTACTGCTCCAACACCATCTCCCTCTCTTTGAACTGGCTGAGGAATAGACACCCCTGCCTGGCTCGAATCAACATCCGGTGCCAACTCACCAGTTACAGAGGGAGCAGACACTATTGGAGGTGGCCCCACCATTTCCGGCGGCGGTGATGCCGGTGGCTGGCACCTAGATACGGCTGCTGGTTGTAATGCTACGGTTTGGCCTGACCCAGCCTGCCAATTGTCAGAAACGGCCACCCAAAGGTCTACTTCCTCTACATCCCCCAATGACGACGGCGTCCCTACTAAAGGGCTGTCAGAAGATACAACTCTTGGAGATTCTCGTTGGATACGAGTCCTCATTGACGAACGATGAACGTGCCGGATCTTACTCAGGTCGTCCGTAGGTGCCACAGCATATACAGACCCTCCATCTATAGGAGCTCTCACAATCTGATACACCACTGAGCTCCACAGGTCCTGAATTTTATGACGGCCTCTCACGCTGTGATCCCGGAGATAAATCAGCTGACCCTCCCTCAGTGGTGCATCGTGAGCGTGTTGGTCATGCAGTCTCTTACGTCGCTCAGCGGCAACCTTCAAACGCCCTCGTGCCCCTTCAAATGCCACATGCATCCTAGCTTGATGCTCTACCATCCACTCATGGACCCCACCCCCTCCAGATTCCTGGACCCTACCCAACAGAAAATCCACAGGGAGTCTAGGCTCCTGACCAAACATCAGGAGATATGGAGACTCACCTGTACTCTGGTGAGGGGTGGTGTTGTAACAGAACAAGATCTGCGGAAGGCAAGATGCCCAGTCCCGTTTACGGGAGGTCGGCAGAGTGCGAAGAAGGTTATGAAGGGTTCGATTGAACCGTTCACACTGGCCGTTGCCTGCCGGATGATAAGGTGTAGTTCGAGATTTTTCGATCCCATAGAACCTACAGAGTTGTTTCATAAGGGCAGACTCGAAATTCCGGCCCTGGTCGGAGTGAATACGACCTGGAACCCCAAACCTGAAAAACCACTCGGTCACCAAAGCCTGTACTACGGTCTCAGCTCGCTGATCTCTAGTGGGGACAGCCAGAGTAAATTTACTGAACACGTCCGTTAACACCAACACATTCTCATGTCCAGAACTGGAGGGCTCAAGCAGGGTAAAATCGATAGCTAGGATTTCATTTGGCCTAGACGCCAACACATGACCCATAAAACCCCGAGCAGTTGGCTGGACGTCTTTAGCCAGCTGGCATCGTTCGCACTCCCGACACCACTGTGCCACTTCTGCCGACATCCCCGGCCAGTAACACCGCTGACGCACTAATTCAGTAGTGCGTTCAACACCCTGGTGTCCATGATGTTGATGCAACTCAGTCAAAACCTCATGCTTTAAAGCTGCCGGCAAAATCAACTGTAGCACCTCCTCACCCCCATCAGGGCGTGACACACGTCGATAAAGGACCCCATCCTTTTTTAAAAGACGGTCCCACTGCTGAAGCAATGTTAGAACAGACTTTGGGAGCTGCTGGCGCACCGCAGAGCTGGGAAAAGAACCCTGTTCCCAAAATGCCAAAACCTTCTGAATATCCGGATCCGCCTCTTGTAACAAACTCAAATCCTCAAGAGAAAAACTGGGCAATGCTGCAATTACTGCTTGATTCACCTGTACTACCGGTTCGGCCTCTGCCACCTGCCTTACCACAGCTGGAATTATGGTCCCCGGTAAGAAACTCTCCCGAATCTCCTGACAACCCAAATTCTGTCTAGAAAGAGCGTCAGCATTTCGGTTGCTCCTGCCAGAACGATACCGAACCTCAAAGTCAAACGCGGCCAACTGGGCCGCCCAACGTTGTTCGGTAGCTCCCAGTTTAGCAGATGTCAGGTGGCTAAGGGGATTGTTGTCAGTATAGACAAGGCACTTCTGACCCAATAGGTACTCCCTAAACTTCTCGGTCATTGCCCACTTGAGCGCCACAAATTCCAACTTCATGGAACTATAGTTAGTCATGTTGCGCTCAGTGGGCCTCAGGCCGCGGCTGGCATAAGCAATAGGGCGTACCTTACCCCCCTGCTCTTGGGAGAGGACGGCACCAAGCCCACTATGGCTTGCATCCACCTCCAAGATAAAGGGCCGGGAGAAGTCTGCATATGCCAACACGGGGGAAGTAGACAACCTGTTCTTTAACCCTTCAAAGCTTAGCTGACACTGTTCAGTCCAAGCACCAGCAAACCCCTGATCCCCTCTTTTTCTGGATCCCAAACCAGTACACACTGCAACCAGCTTATGTAGGGGTGCTGCCAATTTGGCAAACCCCTCCACAAAACGGCGATAGTAACTGGCGAAACCCAGAAACGAGCGCAACTCTGCCACATTAGATGGAATTCGCCAATCAGCTACCGCATCAATCTTCGCAGGGTCTGTTGATACCCCTTCAGCTGATATAACGTGGCCCAAATACTTCACCTCTCTTTGGAAAAACGCACACTTACCTAGCTTGACCTTAAGTCCTTCACGTTCTAACCTACTCAACACCACCTCCAACCGCTCCAGATGTTGTGCTACAGAGGTGGAAAATACTACCACATCATCCAAGTATAAGAGCAAGGATTGACACTGTTGGTCCCCGAACAGACGCTCCATTAACCTCTGAAAGGTGCCAGGGGCATTACACAAGCCAAATGGCATACGGTTCCACTCAAAGAGTCCAAAGGGTGTACAAAAAGCTGTCTTAAACCGATCTTTCTCTGTGACTGGAACCTGATTATACCCACTGGCCAAATCGAGGGTCGAAAAACATTTTGCACCACTCAGAGAATCAAGGGACTCGTCTATTCGGGGCAAAGGGAACGGGTCTTTCCTAGTCCTGGCGTTAAGCTGACGGTAGTCAACACACATGCGCAGTCCACCATCTTTCTTTTTAACCAGTACGATTGGTGAGGCATATGGACTACAGCTCTCTCGAATTATATCAGCCTCAAGCAACTGATTTATGTGGGCCTTTACCACCTCGTACTCCGATGGGGGTATGCGCCGGAAACGCTGCCGAATTGGAGTCTCATCCACCAAGGGGATATCATGTGAAATTAAATTTGTACAACCTAAATCCGTCTCCTGAGTAGAGAACACTGCCTGAAATCTACGGAGTAAAGACTTCACCTGACTCTGCTCTCCCTCTGACAAAATCGACAAGTCCATGGCCTCCACCTGCTCCTGCACAGTAGGTGCTACTTCTGCGCTTTGCGACCCCACAAGAGCAACAACCGGCTGGACCTCTGTAACACCTGTGGGTAAACTGATCACATAAACACTGCTCAACGTGCCCATAATTGACCGTGGATAGAGCACTACATCAGTCACACCAACATTAACAACAGGTATATAAGCTGTCCCTTGGCTCACCCGAACTACTGCAGGAGAAGCCAATAACCCAGCGGGCAAACCGGATTCAGGAGGCTCAAAGAGTACGGTTCCCGCAGAGAATTCATCAGAGCAAGTTGCCGGAACAAATTTAAGCATGCCCCCTGGGATACGGCAAGGCCTACGGCCCCGTACACGGACCTTACCTATATGGTTTGTGCCAGATACATTAACACTACAATATTGTAATGCTTGAGATACGAGTTGCGGAGCTTTAGACACATCAGGCAAGTTAAAGAGAGCGGGGCCATGTTGACTAAAGAGATCCTGGTAGCATCGTTTTAAAACATTCATTCCAAGGATCCCTGGAATCCGATCACACAAGCCACCAGGAGGATCTTTAACAACAAGAACCCCACAATTGGAAACGACTTGGCCACAGAGCTCAATATCCAGCTCTATGTAACCAATATAAGGAATGGCAAACCCGTTAGCGGCGCGAAGCTGTAACCACTGACATGACTTAAGTCGCTCCTGTCCCCATGTTGCAAACTGTCGCTGAAAAAAGCTTTCCGTAATGGTGGAGACCATTGAGCCGGTGTCAACCAAGCACGGCACCGATACTCCACCTATGGAAACAACAAGATGAGGACAGGACGACATTAAACTAGACGCCGCAACAGAACCCGTCGGTAAAACTGAGCCGGTAATGTCCCCAATCGAGCTGTGACTCCGCAGCTCGATGGGCACTAGTTTTCCGACTGCACGGAAGTAGATAACTGCCTATCTCCAGCAATAGGTACAGTGGAATGAGGAGCACGTTGAAGAACCCGCTCCTCATTACACTCTCGGGCAAAATGGCCTGGTTTTTGACACCTTCTACAGATTATAGGTCCACTACGAGGGACTCGATTACGCATCTCTGGGCCTGACAGTCGAGCGAAACTTTGAGTGAGGCGATTTAACTGCTCTTGCTGTGCTTTCAGCATTTCCCTTAACTCACCCAACTCAGACGTCTGGGGTGAACTACGAGCTACCACCCATGAATCTCCGTGAACGCCATACTGAATTCCATGTGCCACTGGAACGGATAAACTTCGGGCCCTCACACCCCCCGGCATCCCTTCCTGCTCCCATCGTAGGGCTTCACTCCTCACCTCTAATAAAGTAAAATTGGGCTGTCGGCGCACCAGCTGTTTAAGCTCACGTCTCAACATACTGTTATTGACATATTCAACGAACTGATCACGTAACAACATTTCAGCATTTGCCATTACGTTCGGTGACTGTTGCTTAACCTTCTCCAGCAGACTCATCAAGGCGAGGGAAAACTCCAAGAGTGTTTCCCCCTCCTGTTGTCTTCGGGAGAAGAAAGCTTCCTGCAAGGCTACATACGACACTGAACATCCATACAATTCACGCAATGCCTTAATAATTTTCTCAGGGTCCGCTCGCTCTGTCTCTGACCGATATCGGATCTCTTCTCGCGCCTCCCCCTCCAAGTGGTCAAAGAGAAAGAAGGCCTGATCCGCAGGGGATAAATGACGGGTTCTCATACAAGCTTTAGCTTCCTCCACCCATTCATCAATATTTACCCCAGCCCTCCCACTAAATTTTGGACACCTTCTATCTCTAGGTACAAATACCAGCCTATCAGTAACTGGAATATTACCAGTCGCCGCTGGAAGTATAGGGGCAGTAACTGTGGCAGAGGTGCTAGGTCCCGCCACATTGACACCCTGCAATTCAGAGGCCCTCTCTTGTCGCAATTTCTCATTGTCAGCTCTAAGCTGAGCTACAAGCTCTCTTAGTTCTTGTAATTCTCCCTCCATTCTAATAGCACGTACCTACTTAATTTAGCAGAACTCAGCACCCACAACAAATGGAGGTCAAGCCAAAAACTGCAATCGTCTGAGCACACGTCTGCTGCTTTGTTCCCTGAAGGAAAAGAAAAAGAAACACCAAACACACAAAAAAAGAAAATTAAATTATTAGAACAAAATATACAACTCACGTCTCTGCCAGATATTCTGTGCGACCCTGCCGACTACGCCACTTGTAGCAATACGTGGCCGTCTAGTAGTGACTACGCCACCCCGAATTACCGGGGAAATAATCTAATAAATAGGACACAAGTCCGTTTGCTCAGGAGAGGCAAGAGACGTGAGTTCACATTGAAACAGGCAATTTTTATTAAAGAAAGCAATTAAACAAATAACACAATCAATTGTGTCATTTCGTAATCAAAAAGGCAACCAAAACAAAAAGAATATGATCACTGCAGGGGCTGAGACCACAGAGAAGCAGGCTAGCTATAGCTGCATATGGCAATCAAACACACTTTGAAGAATCACTCCACTACAAAATAGTGATAAAAAGTCACACCACACTTATAACCCCTACTTAGGGTGAAGGCCTGCAGCTAAAACCACCAGCCTGCCTCCAGGAAAACCCAGCTCCTGCAGAATACAGAAAAGAAATAAATATAGAAATGATTAGAGATAAACCAAATCACAATGAGACAAATAATGAAAACAAAAATCAAGTTATAAGATAAATGGTCATCTATAATAAAGACAAAGAAAATAAATATAAACCATTCAAACGGTCACAACACAAAAATCACACAATCAGTCCAACCTACACAAATGATGGGACCAGTTTGGTAGGCTAATTATCACTCCATGTAATAAATCACAGGTATTTAACAGTGATGATCATGCGGCTAAGGACTGGTACCAAAACCAGCCACATTCATACAACATAAACAACATATTGCCTGAGCAATAGATAAAGTGGAGTCCAGCAGTGATATTCGGCTTCCACAAAGCAGCAAACGTGGCTCAATGAAGCATGGATTGCTGACAGCAAGTTGCTAAAGTAGCTGCTCAGCCTGGCTTTAACACGGGCAAAAGAGAACTCCTAAACACAAATATTCATTAACTATCTAATTAAAAACAGTTGCAGATTAAAAGAAACGATCGTAAATGTACTCACCCTGATTCAATTTCGGCGCGCGCACACAAACAATCACAGGCACACGGAAATCATATGACAGTCATTTGATGTTAGTGAGTCAATAAACAGCTGATACTCCGACGCAGCTATGAGGAGACGTCACACCAATGGGAGACCGAAGGCACGCCACACTAAAACGCATTGCAGGTCGCTCAAACAAACAAACTACACAAAGTTAAAAACTAACATTAGAACTTACCACAATGTGAGTGTCGCCACGAGAACGTGCACAGCCTCGATGGCCGAGTGTCACACTAAACAGATACAGATGAAGGCACAATGAAACATCACTTAATACTAACATCAAAACAACCGGCTACACGGCTAACACACATACCTCCACGGTCTCTTGGAATGAATGACAAAGGGGCGGGCTTTCAATGACGTATCCCAGGGAGCATCCAAAGAGTCTATATACCCCAAGGGGCAGAACCCTATTGGCCATATATGTAATGAGGGTGACGTGGCAACGAGTCACTCACTTCACCACATAATGTATCAATTATAGATTGTTTATTTATTATATTTTATATTTTTAAATATTTATGTGAAGATAGATAGATAGATAGATAGATAGATAGATAGATAGATAGACAGACAGACAGACAGACAGACAGACAGACAGACAGATATTTTTATCAGTTTAATGCATCCTTTCTGAGCAAAAGTATTCATTTCTTTATTTTATTAGTCCAAACTAATCTTTTCTTTTATTTTATTAGTCCAAACAATTTTGGCAATTAACTACATTTAGTCACCAAAGTCAATTTTATTCACATTTAGTGCATGATATGTGTTCCTTTCTGATCTTTTCATTTCAAACTCCAGCAGATCTAAATATGACAACAGCATGTGAAACTCAACTGACAGTTAATATGTAGTTTAACAGCAAGTACTTCTCCTTTTAGGGCACAAACCTTTCTTTAACTTCACTACAGAGCTCAGCATTAATTCCAGTGAACTAGGACCTTTACCACAGAAGCCAATTTTTCCTCAGTGCTGTCTATTGTTTCACTCTACCATCCCTGAAATGATCTGTCCTTTCTGTCTTCGCCCATGGAAAGTCCTTCAGTGAATAGCAGAGCATGTCAGCAAGCAATTAGCAGCTGGCAAAGTGCTACTTTTGTGCTTAGATTGAATTTAATTTCCAATTAATGACCAGTGTTGGGAAAGTTACTTTGGAAATGTAATAGGTTACAGATTACAAGTTACCCTGTTTAAAATGTAATAGTAGTGTAACTTTTTCAATTACTTTATTAAAGTAATGTAACTAATTACTTTTGAGTACTTTTTGATTACTTTTCTAAATTTGTGAAAATTAAATAATAAATGAAAGCATATACATCAACTTAAATACATTTATCTAATAAGCATGTGACGTATTCTGTGTAATAAACTCCTGAAACATTGATGTTTTTTTTAAACTGCTGCCTCTTTGTATATGATGATACTGTAGTTTTCTCAAAATAAGTAAAATGCACTTGAAGTGACACAGAGCAGTTCTAGAAATTATGTTTATGTGATCGTGTACTCCTATATTGAGGCGGCAGAGGTTGAAAACACTGCGAGCTTCAGTAGGCCTATGTGTAGTAAATGAAACCATGTCTTTGCCATTAATTTACAGGAGGGGCGGACTGGGAAAAAAATTCTGAAAAATTCAACTCATAAAAACAAATTCATGGACAAAACTATTTTTTTGTAAGTTCTCTCCTGAACTGCACCTTCACTTCTATTTTTCTCTTCAGTCTCTTTATTTTGCCCTGTTATCCATCTCTCTCGTGACTTAAATACTCAAGATTGAACAAAACTATACTTTACAATACAATACTCTACAATACTACAATATCTTTATAGAAAAATCCTAATACTGTACACGAGTCATGTTTTTCCCTTACAAAAATTAACCTTGCTTTTATTATATAAAAGTAAAATAACCTTGTTTTGTTTTTGTTTTTTTGCAAATGGATTTGTATTTATTCTTAAATACATTTGTAAAATAAATTTACATTTTTGGTTACCACAGTTAAACAATAGTAACCATTTTCTCTGGATTTATAGTTAAATATTAAAATGTTAATTTTCGTAAGGGTTGTGTTGTTGTCTGTCGTAGCTCCCCCTAAACCTATAAAAAAAATCTGATTTTTTCAGCTAAATTACTACTGTAACATTACAACAGATAATAATGATGTCCTTTATATAGTATTTTGAGTGATGACTGATGAACATTGATTAATTAAATAAATAAACAAAGACAAAAAAGCATCTTTCCAGATGAAACTGACCTAAAACCCTGAACAGTAGTTCTGCTTCTCTGCTCCAGCTGTGCGCTTCCACAGTCCACTCTATTCTCTCTTTCTCGCATTGATTACTCTGAGTCTGATCCAAACCGTTTGGCGGAGGCGCGGAGAGCGCGCGAGTCATGACTAACACTTCATGACTTATTAGAGATTTAATTATCAAATGGCGGATTCGCAAATGATCGCTTTAGTACATTCGGCAGGCAATTATACAATAATGATATTAAATAGTGGGGCAAAATCGGCTGCCAGGCCACCGGGAATAGTCCCGGTTCTCCCTGTGTCCAGTCCGCTCCTGATTTCCACAGACACGCAGAAAGTGCAAGTCATATATTGCATTTTTGGGGCTTAATATTCACAGACACTAGTCCATGTCATGTTTTGATTCAAGTGTACTGACCTTAGTGACCTACTTTTGATTTAGTCATTCAAAATGTGGCATATTCCGTCCGCGTTAGGCATTCCGTTTTTAAGACTGGATTCTACGAAACAGACTGTATTTCCGCATCCCGGAAATTATTAGGGCGGTATGTCTGAGAATAGTCAGTGCAATTTGGGAAAGAAATCAGTTAAATCTGTATGTGGATGTGTGTAAATATTCAAATGTAACTAATTACAGTTACAATAATTTTGTAATTAAATTACGTAACGCCATTACATGTAACTAGTTACTCCCCAACACTGTTAATGACACTCACTTACAGCATTCTGGAAGTTCATTTGATAGTTCAGCGAGATCCATTATGTGACCTAAAAAATTATGCATAGGGTAATATGAAAGTAAAAGGATAAAGAACCTGGAAGTGAGTGAAAAACAGGCAGATGTTGGTTCACTCTTAAGTTTAAGGCACTTTTGACCACATCATCTTTAAAAATAAAGCTTCTATACAAACTATGCTTCATGTATTTTAAAACATTTAAATTCTTGAATAAAGATCTGATGTTGGGGCTTTCTCAACACTCAAGTGGATCTCAAAATTAGGGTGTATTGATCTGTTGCAGGACAG
Source organism: Carassius carassius (assembly GCF_963082965.1). Taxonomy (NCBI): domain Eukaryota; kingdom Metazoa; phylum Chordata; class Actinopteri; order Cypriniformes; family Cyprinidae; genus Carassius; species Carassius carassius. The sequence goes on along the minus strand of NC_081767.1, from coordinate 31,746,131 downwards.
TAGATGTGATTTTGCGGTATATATTGAGAGATTAATTTATTACTACTTGATATTGATGATGACTGGATGATAAAATGCTTGAAATCTTCAATAAGCTTTGTTAATGCTGACCAGGTTTGAGTGACAGGCTTTACTCAACAGAATATAAAGAACTGAAAAGCAGTTGAATAAAAGTATTGCTTTTCATGCTGCTAAGAGAACCGACAGCCGATTACATGCATGTGACATCTAAATGCATGGTTCACTCTGAATTTGCAATTGACATTGTGATACTAGCACATGACAAAAATTTGGCTTGCCAAAATAGATTAGAAATAGATTAAATACAGACTAGTAGATTACTTGAAAAATAATAACTTTCGGCATGTTATTAGCAGGGCCCCTTTTATACTGGAAAAGATGTGTCAAAAAAGGACAGATAACGAATGAGTATGTGTGACCTGCTGAAATGCATCTGTAAATTAGTAAATGTTACCTAAGTTTTGAACCTTTCATTTGTGACATTAATTTGACAGTGGTGCCAAAATATGTATTAGAACTATGCCTATATCTCAAAGAATTTTGCTAGTAACAATAAATCTTCTAAGGGTTTTTTTTTTTTTATGGCATAATAGACACCTTTTTAAATGTAAAAACATTCAAATACTAGCTGGTAGTGTACAGTAAAAAGTAAGCACACTTATTCAAGCAATGTCATCACTGTAATATTTCACCATAACAGTATTCAAATAGGTGGAGCATTTATATATATATATATATATATATAATGGCAAGCCGTTCAGGAAATCATTATATTTATAATATGAAGTCTGAATATGTAGAATGAAAGTCTGAATATATGGAATGAAAGCCTCAATATATATAGAATGAAAGTCTGAATATATAAAACTAATTTCTGAATATATGGAATGAAAGTCTGAAAGTCTGAATATATAAAACTAATTTATGAATATAGGGAATGAAAGTAATTTTCAGACATTCGTTTAATATATTCAGACTTTCATTCTATATATATTCAAACTTTCATTATATATATATATATATATATATATTCAGACTTTCCATATATTCAGACATTTGTTTTATATATTCAGACTTTCATTCTAAATATTCAGACTTTCATTCCATATATATACAGAAATTCGTTTTATATATTCAGACTTTCATTCTACATATTCAGACTTCATATTATAAAAAAAGTACCATTACATTAATGAAATTTTACTTAAGTACAAGTAAAAGTACTAGTCTAAAAATCTACTCAAGTAAAAGTAAAAAGTAGCTCATTTAAAATTTACTCAGAGTAAAAATTACTTAGTTACATTTTAACAGTGGGAGGAGGCAAAAATGGGACAGGCCAAGGGTGTCAAACTCAGTTCCTGGAGGGCCACAGTCCTGCACAGTTTAGATTTAACCCTAATTAAACACACCTGATCCAGCTAATCTAATCATTTAGGTTTATTTGAAAACTACATGATATGTGTGCTGGAGCAGGGTTAGAACTAAACTCTGCAGGGCTATGGCCCTCCAGGAACTGAGTTTGACACCCCTGGGATAAGTCTATTAATCTCAAACTAGTTGTTTTTAATTAAAGGAATCAGTTATTTAGAATAATAAAACATTTGGGCTGTTACCAGGCAAATCAGTATCAACAAACTCATCTTTTAATGCAGAGGAAATGCAGAAGATTCATTGGAAGTGGCATTTAGATGTAAAAACAGCACACTCCTCACCGCTGTCTTTTTGGCTAATTTGTGCAAAACCTCTTGCTAAAATGTCAAAGCTTCATTTTAACCACCAATGCAACGATGCAATTATTTAGCTTACCTCTACATTCTTGCAAAGGGTTGATGTCTTGTCAAAATTTTATAAACTGCTAGTTTGGTCTTCCTAGGCAAGTAAAGCTTACACTGCATATTAGGGCATACATATGGCCATGGGTTCACTTCATTTCCTTCGAGTTCAACTTCAGAATATGACGGGGTTTCGTTTTCAGCGGTGTCTGCACCACTAACGCCTGTTTTTTCCGTCTGCATCTTTCTTGTGATTTTAGCGCCAGTTTGCCCTCCTGCCCATTATTTACTGCCATAGTTTCCAGGGAGCGATTTATTTATTTTTTTTTTTTTTTTTTTTTACTCAGTAATTAATGTGTTTTAAAAAGTAGCGAAGTACAATACTTCAAACAAAATATACTTAAGTAAAAGTAAAATTACAGATTTAAAAAATTTCTTTAAAAAGTATTAGTACACAAAAAAGCTACTCAATTACAGTAACGCGAGTAAATGTAATTCGTTACTTTCCACCTCTGTATATATATATATATATATATATATATATATATATATACACACACACACATAATCATTCAAACCATTCCAATCAAATGCTCATGTTTACCCAGACTGCATGTATTTGATCACAGAAATACAGTACAAAAGGTAATATTGTAAAAAAGCAGGTTTCTAAATGATAATATATTTAAACATGTAATTTTTTCCTGTGATGTAAAACTGTATTTTCAGCATCATTACTCCAGTTTTTTCAGTGTCACATGATCCTTCAGACGTCATTCTGATATCATGATTTGCTGTTGAAGAAACATTTATCATCATTATCTATACTCAAAATAGTTATGCTGCTTCATATGTGATACTTGTTTCAGGATTCCTTGATAATTAGAGAGTTAATATTATAAATTATTTTATTGTAACTTTTGATAAATTTAAAGCATCCCTGTTGAATAAACTCTTTCAAAAAAAAAATATATATATATATATGAAATTTAAATTATGCGTGTGTGTGTGTGTTTATTAACCATTATCATTTTAACCTTGCATCATAAACAATATATTTTTTTCTTGTAAAAATTATTAAAATATTAAAATAAAGATATAAGAAATAAAAAAAGTTGCAAAATACAATTTTAAATGATTATAAAACAATTTTTTTATTTGTATTTTTTTATAAAACTATATAGGGAAAGTAGAGGCCTTATTTAACATTTTAACATAAAATTTTTAATTATATATATATATATATATATATATATATATATATATATATATATATATATATATATATTATGGGGGGCCAAACAGGAAATAATTCTATGTAAATCTGAATATATAGTTAAAACTCTGAATATATAGTTGTAAATCCTGAATATATAAATGTAAATCTGAATATATAAATGTAACCCTGAATATATAAATGTAAATCCCGAATATATAGTTATAACTCTGAATATATAAATGTAATCCTGAATATATAGTTATAACTCTGAATATATAAATGTAAATCCCGAATATATAGTTATAACTCTGAATATATAAATGTAAATCCTGAATATATAGTTATAACTCTGAATATATAAATGTAAATCCCGAATATATAGTTATAACTCTGAATATATAAATGTAAATCCTGAATATATAGTTATAACTCTGAATATATAAATGTAAATCCTGAATATATAGTTATATCTCTGAATATATAAATGTAAATCTGAATATATAAATGTAAATCCCGAATATATATTTATAACTCTGAATATATAAATGTAAATCCTGAATATATAGTTATATCTCTGAATATATAAATGTAATCCTGAATATATAGTTATAACCCTGAATATATAAATGTAAATCCCGAATATATAGTTATAACTCTGAATATATAAATGTAAATCTGAATATATAAATGTAATCTTGAATATATAGTTATAACTCTGATTATATAAATGTAAATCTGAATATATAGTTATAATTTTTATTATATAGATATAAATAGTGAATATATAAATGTAACCCCGTCCAACTGAATGGTCCAACTGAAACCAAGATCTCGCAAATTTTCCAACTGACTCCTTGAAATATGGTACCTAGTAAATGAAGACAATGCTATATGTAAATACGTATACATGATACATTATTAAAAATAAGTTCCAAAAGAGGGGTTTTGTATAGTGATGCCATAGAAGAACCAATTTTTGTTCTCCAAAGAACCGTTCAATGAACAATTTATTTAAAAAACCATTATTTTTCTTTGTGTGAAGAACATTTTATAATCTAAATAAATATCATAATTTTTATATCAATGATTACATTGTAGTAAAAATGCAAATTCCTGATATCAATAATTAAATTCAATAATTAAATTAATCAATAAATCAATAATTAAATTAATTTCCTTTAAAAATACACCAAAATTTTGTATTTTGGGTATGGGAAGCTTTTCAATTTGGGTAGGCCAAATCCAGACAGAAATCCCTCAAAATGGTCTCAGAATTTAAGAGGTTAAACATACTCCTAATAGCTATACTGCCTAAAGGTTTGCCAATACAACTTTGGATAATATCATTAATAACAACATAAAATCGCATCAGTGTAATGACAATGTTCTTTGCATGAAAACACTTCAATTAGCAGAATTATATTCGTATAGACTGAGATGTAAAGAAACAGTGGTGGCCACTATCGTAATGAACTGTCATAAGGTATAGCTAGTGCTCCAGACCAACCATACGAACTAATGACTTACAGAAGGTATTCTTAACGTTTTGGGAAACACCATTTAAAGCCTGAGTTATAACTTAAGAATGATAGCGTAAAGAAGGTTTTCAGGGGAAATGCAGCCCAGCATATTATTTAAACATAAATATGAAACTAAATAAGCTTTTCTCTAACCCTGTACAACGAACGCGCCAGTGCGTTCATGGATTTTTCTTTAATGACAGTGGAAGAAACTCCGTCAATTTTACAGATTAGTGTGTAAGACAACTACAAAGGGTCTACTTTTATTTGTATACCTTCACAATAACCCCAAAACCTTGTGCTTTTGTAAAATAAAGATCTGCCTTTGTTTCCACTGTCTCTGTATCCGCGAGAATCTTTCTGAAACTAATAAAGTTTAAAGAATGGCCTATTATCTCACAAACAATGTGCTGAGGCCACCTATGCAAAATGGAAAATGCCCCCCAACAATGCCTTAAAAATAATGAACAAAGGGTATACAGTAGCCTATGTTACACTGAGATTTCATGTCGGAGCGGGATTTGACCGCTTGGGCCGTGAGCAATTGAGTGGAGCGCATTGGCATAGAGCGGAATATTGAGCGGAGCTCACATGCTGAGTTATAACTATATATTCAGGATTTACATTTATATATTCAGAGTTATAACTATATATTCGGGATTTAAATTTATATATTCAGATGTACATTTATATATTCAGAGTTATAACTATATATTCGGGATTTACATTTATATATTCAGAGTTATAACTATATATTCAGGATTTACATTTATATATTCAGAGTTATAACTATATATTCGGGAATTACATTTATATATTCAGAGTTATAACTATATATTCAGGATTTACATTTATATATTCAGAGTTATAACTATATATTCGGGATTTACATTTATATATTCAGATGTACATTTATATATTCAGAGTTATAACTATATATTCGGGATTTACATTTATATATTCAGAGTTATAACTATATATTCAGGTTTTACATTTATATATTCAGAGTTTTAACTATATATTCAGGATTACATTTATATATTCAGAGTTATAACTATATATTCGGGATTTACATTTATATATTCAGAGTTATAACTATATATTCGGGATTTACATTTATATATTCAGATGTACATTTATATATTCAGAGTTATAACTATATATTCGGGATTTACATTTATATATTCAGGGTTACATTTATATATTCAGATTTACATTTATATATTCAGGATTTACAACTATATATTCAGAGTTTTAACTATATATTCAGATTTACATAGAATTATTTCCTGTTTGGCCCCCCATAATATATATATATATATATATATATAATTAAAAAATTTTATGGATAAATATGGATTAAAGGATAAATAAATAAATATATATATATATATATATATATATATATATATATATATATATATATATATATATATATATATATATATATATATATTTATCCTTTAAAACTAAAAAACTTTAAGAACAACTTTTCTTTGATTAAAAAAGAATCAAACAAAAAGGAAGTAGAGCTCAGGACAGTAGCGGCCTGTCAGCTGAAGGGCGGACGCTAATGGAAACCCTTCAAGGTGGCATTTTGGCTGCCCACTCCTTGCCATCCTTCAGTGGTCATAAGATTCGTGTTGACAGGCTATTAGAGCACAGCCACCCCCTGATAACAGTGGCAGATCGGCTCGGAGCGAGGGGGAGGACAGCTTATGAGATGTAAAGACGCCGTAGGGAATGATTGTTTATGGAGAACTGACCTTCTCCACCTCTGTGCCCTCCTCGTATCAGTAGCAAGATATTTTTTTTTATTGGTGGTTTTTAACTGAGAGACTTAACATGCTCTGCTGGAATGGAGGATCGCAGTCATGTAGATATATTTAATATCAGATGGTATCATCTCTGACTTTAGATGTCATCAGCAGCAATATAGCAATGCAAATGCTGTGTGTCTGCTTGTAAATAATTGTAATTGATACTTAACAGGGCATGATGGGATATGTTATCACCACTGAAGGGCATTGCTGCCAACTGTGCACTGTCCTGTCAACATGTATTGCACTGGCTAAAATATATGTTCATAAATGATTGCACATAGGGCTTTAAACAGTGACATAATCAAGACTGATGCATTCTGCATTCTGATGCTTTGAATCCTGATTTAAAGATGAATCATCCACACACACATCTATCTTACTGACACTCGTTCATGACATACTGTACCATGAAAACCTCTGTAAATTACACTAGGATTATTCAGTCATTTTTTACATTTTTAATGCTGCCTGAATGTATTAATTGTCAGTAAAGACATTGATAAAATTTTATATTTTAAATAAATGCTGTTCTTTTGAACTTAACATTTATCAAAGAATCATGATCATACAAAATCATTTAATCATAAACTTAATGTAATGTTTTTGGACACTACATTGCATATCACTGACATACTATTATAGTTTTTGTTGAAATTTAATTTATATACATTGGTTTTAGTTTTAACTTTGTTTTAGTTAACTATATTAATCCAAGTAAGGCTTCAGCAGATCTGGATAAGAACGTCACTCCAAAGTGGATGAAAGTGTAAGAGGAAACTGGTCAGAGAGGTGACCAAGAGGCCGACAACAACTCTGAAGCAGCAGCAGGAATTTATGGCAAAGAGTGATCATTGTGTGCAGGGCCACTGCAGGCCAAATGGGTGCCCTAAGCTGAATTGTATTGGTGTGCCCCCTCCCCCAAATATTATGGAAATGCAAAAAGTAAAATAAAAACAATAATAATAATAATAATAATAACTAATAACTACTATATGGGTTAAAACAGAACTTTAATAAAGCATAAAAGTAAATAAATATATAAACTGTATAAACTTGTAGCTCTACAGTACTAAAAAAAAATACAAACTAAAATAACACACATTTAATAAACCGTTTTAAAAGATTAAATATTATCAAAATAAACATTAATAAATTGAATCAAAAATCAGCTGCTATTTACACAAAAAAATACACTATTTCTACTACTTATTGCAAATAGTGGCAATTATCTGCATCTCAGTATTGTATTAAATTATAAAACAGTATGCAATAATAGCGTATTGAGTGTAAATTATGATTTTAATAAAAAATATATATATATTGGGACAATAAAGCGCTCCCTACACCTACCCTAACCCTACCCGATACTTTATTTTCAACTTTTTGATTATTTCCTTGTGAATAAATGAATTTTCGATGCAATATGAGATTTGAAAAGGTAGGAAAAAAAGTTTGGCAAAAGGTGGATTTAAACTCAGGTCGACACATTGATGGAGTTAGTGTAATAGATTATTATTTTTTTTTTTTGTTCAGGGCATAGTTGTCCATCAGTTATGATAATTAGCAGTCAGCAACAAACATGAGGTGAGAGCAGGGGCAAGTGCGGATGCGGGAATAGTGTGTCACATGACTACTGTGTTCATTTTTATAATTATGTATATACTGTATGTTCAAGTTTATATTTGTATTTATGTATATCCATATGTTAAAATGAATATAGAATGAAAGGTTTTTTTGAGCAACTGGGATGGTGCCCCCCTGGGAGTTGGTGCCGGATGCAAACTGCGTACTCTGCAGTACTGATTGTGTGCATGTGACAAAAGTTTCACAAATTTTCCACTAATCTGGTTTGTAATGGAGTGTTGCAAGAAAAAAACTGCTCCTCAAGAAATCCCACATGCAATCATGACTGAGTTTTACCTAAACGCACCTCGAAGATTCTGAGGCAGATGACACTAAAATTGTATTATTTGACCTCAACACCAAATGATATGTCTGGTGGAAATCCAATACAGATCTCCATCCAAATAACAGCATTCCTCCAGTAAAGCATGGAGGTGGTGATATCCTTTATTGGGGTGTGTTTCTCTGCAGCAGGGACTGGAGCACTTGTCAGGATAGAAGGAAATAGATAGAAAAATGTACAGGGCAAAATACCAATAAATTCTGAAGGAAAATCTGTTGCCCTCTGCCAGAAAGTTGTCAATGGGAAGAAGGTTTACCTTCCAACATGACAATGAGCCAAAGCAGACAGCAAAACGTCTTGGTTACGTATGTAACCCTCGTTCCCTGAAGGAGGGAACGGAGATGTTACGAATGGGATCTCGCCCGAGAGACAAACATGAGGAAATGCAAAAAGTAAACCAATCACCTTCGAGTGGTACAAAACGAGCCAATGGTACACAAAGTACCTTGGTCTGCGGGATTTGCATCGCGAGCTCTGCCCCTCAGAGCGGGTATATAAGGAGCAACGCGAGCAACTCGCATTCAAGTCTTCGCTGAGGAGCTGAGCCAGTGACCCAGCCGTTCAGCGGAACAGCAATGTGGCAAGGGGACGTAACGTCTCCGTTCCCTCCTTCAGGGAACGAGGGTTACATACGTAACCAAGACGTTCCCTTTCAGTCGGTCACGTTCGACGTTACGGATGGGGTGCCTTACAAAACACAACATGGCTGTCTTCCAGCGACCCGTGTGAGTGATAGCACCCTGTCGTGAGGCCAGCACGAGTGAGGGCCCATAACTTACACAGAATACACTGGGTAGCATATTCCAGCTGGACGTATGCTAGCAGGCTGCCTGCCCGTGGGAGGACTTACAGAAGGCAGGTATCCACACAGGTGGTGATACATAAGAACTCTGAGGTACCCAGCCCGCAGGGTGGAAGTTTCAACGACAGAGCTGGCAAGGGGCTTGCCAAGGGAAAGACGCATGCTGCGGAGAGACTTACTGTGGACATACACACGTGGGATTGCCCAAAGGGGGAATCACAACACATGGAGGCACCTAGTCCCACACAGGGCTGACCAAAGGGCATGTACACAAGTGTTGGACATTAACAGTGCTGGAGTAACCCAGGGTTCTGACTGAGGAACTCACCTGAGGGGAATAGCGCACGCATCCAGTCCGCGGAGTGGAATGGCGCAGCAAGCGGATTGACACCGAGCAGGTCCTTACTGGCCCGAAGGGGCGAGTATCCGGGAGGACACGGGCTCTACACAGAGATTATAAAATCTCGCGAATGTGTTAGGTGTCACCCAGCACGCAGCTCTACAAATGTCTGTTAGCGAGGCGCCATGCGCCAGCGCCCAGGAGAAAGCTACACTCCTAGTTGAGTGAGCTCTCACCCCTAGGGGGCATGGCAGGTCTTGAGTTTTCAAAGATAAAAACTTTAGCTCAGCTGAGAGCAAGGGTTCGAAGGGAGCCCTCTGCAGTGCTGATAGAACCACTGCGAGGTCCCAAGAGGGGACTTGCTGAGTGCGAGGTGGATTGAGCCTCCTTGCTCCTGTCAGGAACCTGATGATCAGATCGTGCCTCCCCAGAAACGTACCTTCAACAGGGTCATGGTGAGCCAAAATGGCGGCCACATAGACCTTGAGGGTGGAAGGAGACAGCCTTTCGTTCCAACCCCTCCTGAAGAAAGGAAAGCACTGACCCAATTGGAAATTTCCAGGGGTCCTCACGCTGTGAAGAACACCAAGTGACGAAGAGGTTCCACTTTAAAGCATAGGCGTGTCTGGTGGACATGGCTCTAGCTGAAGTGATGGTAGCTACCACCTGTGGTGGCAAGGTAAGTAAACCTTCCGTGACCTGTCCAGGACCCACACATGTAGGTTCCACAGATCGGGACGTGGGTGCCAGAGGGTGCCCCGTCTCTGAGAAAGAAGGTCGTTCCTCAGAGGAATTGGTTCCGGGGAGTACAAGTTCGGGGAACCAGGTCCGAGGACCTGCTCCTCGTCCTCCCTGAACTTGCACAACGTCTGTGCAAGAAGGCTCACTGGGGGGAAACGCATACTTGCGCAGGCCCAGCCGCCAGCTGTGTGCCAGGGCGTCCATGCTGAGAGTGCCCTCGGTCAGGGAGAAAAACAACTGGCAGTGGGAATTTTCTGGAGAGGCAAACAGGTCTACCTGAGCGTCTCCGAATTGTTCCCAAATCAGCTGAACCGACTGGGGGTGGAGTCTCCATTCTCCGGGGCGAGACTGCTGCCGTGAGAGCTCGTCGGCTGCACGATTGAGCCTGCCTGGAATGTGAATGGCACGAATGGTGAATGGTCACTCGGAGCATGCCCTGTTGCCATTCCCATCTCGGGACTCTCGGTATGACTGCCTCTGCGGACGCCATATAACCCAGGAGCCTCTGAAACAGTTTCAGTGGAGCCGCTCTCTTGTCCCTCGAATTGTCTCAGGCAATTCAGCAGTGACTGCGCGCGCTTGTTCGTAAGCCGCGCGAACATGGCGACAGAGTATATTTCCATACCGAGAAAAGAGATCCTCTGCACAGGGGAGAGCTTGCTCTTTTCCCAGTTGACCTGAAGACCCAGTCGGGCAAGGCGTCCGCACCAGATCCCTGTGCTCGCAAGTCCAGGATTGGCCGTAACCCACCTGTCTTCTTGGGTACTATGAAGTAAGGGCTGTAAAAGCCGGACTTCATGTCTGCTGGAGGGACCGGCTCTATCGCGCCCTTTGCCAGCAGGGTCGCGACCTCAGCGCATGACAGGGGCATCTTTGCCCACCATCGTCGCATGGACACCCCGAAACCTGGGGGGATGCCGGGCGAACTGAATCGCGTAGCTGAGCCTGAGTGTCCGGATGAGCCAGCGGGAAGGCCTGGGGAGCTCTAGCCAGGCTCCCAGGAACAGGACCAGCGGGGTCAAGGGGACTACAGGCATACCCACAGTGGGGCAGCATGGTGGAGCAGACAGCCCCGGCATGGGAGGCATAGCGTCCCTAAGCGGAGGCGGAGTGCAGGCACTCGTCTGACTCCAAGTATAAAGGAGGGCATGAGAAGGTGAAGCGTTCTTGAGCCAGCTTTGCATGGAAACTGGCAAGGGGAGAGGAGAACGAGAGCGGCGAGGAAGCACGTCGCCAACTGTCGTTCGTGGCCTCTAGGGACCCGGAGGTAGATGAAACAGCTCTTTTAGTGAAGGTTTGGGTACCACCGGCCGCAGGGCCAGTGGCGGAACAAAAAGAAAATGAGAACAAAGGATTCTCCCCCGGCCCTCCTCCGGGGGAAGGAGTGGTCCTGCTACCATCTCCTGATGAGCTGACGTCTCCAACTCCGGGTCGCGCGTCTCAGGAACGCCGCTTGGCCTGGCGTTTGGCAGGATTAGGGCAGAGACGGGTTGCGCCACCTTTCTGTGACCATCTCCTCGCTGCGGCCGGGGTGAAGGCTGCTGGTGTGGCCGAGCGGGAGTGGAGGAGGCCGCAGGGGGGGCGCCCTCGGCGACGAGGGCGACTGGGTGGCAGAGAACTGCTGGGCAAAGCTCTCTACCACGTCGCCGAAGAGGCCATCCTGGGAGACCGGGGAGTTGAGGAGCTGAGCCCGATCAGACTCCCTCATGTCTGCCAGGTTCAGCCATAGGTGGCGCTCCTGGACCACCAAAGTGGACATCACCTGACACAAGGAGCGCGCAGTGACCTCGGTAGCAGTGCGCGCCTCTTGCAAAACCCCTGGGTCAGCACTGCCCTCGTGCAGCTGCCGGAGCAGCTTGGCCTGATAGTCCTGAAGTGAGGCCATGGCATGCAGGGCAGAAGCGGCCTGGCCTGCAGCTCTGTAAGCCTTGGCCACAAGCGTGGATGAAAACTTACAGGCCTTGGAGGGCAGCTTGGGACCGCCACGCCAAGCGGAGGTGCTCTGTGGACACAGTTGCATCGCAACAGAACACTCCACCGGGGGAATCCCAGCATACCCTTTGGCCGCCCTGCCATCGAGGGCAGTGAAGGAGGAGGAAGTACCAGAATGGTTTCGGGCAGTTAAAGGTGCCTTCCATGAACTGGTTACTTCCTGGTGCACTTCCGGGAAGAAAGGAACCAGAGGGGGGTGCTGGCGATCCGCATGAGCAGCCCCCAGGAACCAATCATCCAGCCTCGAGCACTCAGGACAGGGCGGAGGATTCCACTCAAGCCCAATGCTCTCCGCTGCCCAGGAAAGCACGGACGTCAGCTCGGGATTGGACTCGGACAACGCTGGCACTCCCGAGGGAGGTAACGCAGCCGAATCCTCATCTCCCGAGGACTCAAGCCTGCCTTGTGATGCGGCGATCGACATACGGTCCTCTTTGCGAGCCCCGAATGAGATGTCGCACCCAGAAACACACGGGTGAAATGACATTTTTAAAAAGATACAAATCGGCCCGTATCTCTTTTGTGAAAGAAATTTGCTCTTTCAGAGGTGCTGAAGCTCTCAGGGGAATGCCGGAGCTGTCGCAGGAAACCCAGACGAACCGCTGAATCGCGCCGTCACACCAACACCAGCTCTTGCTTGTAGCACTCCGGTGAATGGGCACTCCAGCTCCGAAGCGAAAGCTAGAATGTGAGTTGCTCGCGTTGCTTCTTATTTATCCGCTCTGCGGGGCGGAGCTAGCGATGCAAATCCCGCAGACCAAGGTACTTTGTGTACCATTGGCTCGTTTTGTACCACTCGAAAGTGATTGGGCTCTCGGGCGAGATCCCATTCGTAACGTCGAACGTGACCGACTGAAAGGGAACTGAGCACACAGAGGTTGGAGAAAATGCAATGTCCCACAAAATGTGATTATTTTAAAGTGGGGGTGATTCTTTTCTAAACCCACAATGTGTATGAACAGATTTTAATAAAAGGTTTAAAACAATGAAAAACAAAAGTTATGAAAGAGTCTCTCTTTAAAAACAGTGACCTTTTATTTCTTTAAAATTATTTTATCTGCAAATAAAAGTACATTCAGTAAAGTTATGCACATTTCTTTTTCATTTATATTTACGTTTATGCATTTAGCAGACGCTTTTATCCAAAGCGACTTGCAGTGCATTCAGGCTATACCATTTTTACCACTTTTCACAATGGAAAGCATGCTCATTTAGAGAAATACTGATGGATTCGCTTTTCTCCATTCATCTGAGGTGAATGTAAAAGCCTTGCTTGGGTGGAGTGATGATGAGTGGCATGAGTAGGTGTTGTCTGGACCACAAATGCAATGTGGCAATATGCATCCCTAAACACTCTCCAAGATATACTGGACCATGTTTACACATGCTTTTCACACTGCATATTACTGAAATACCAAGAGTAAATGTGGTGAAGCGTGCTCTCAACCATGGCTAGTCAACATCAATATATGGGAAAAGTTAGTGGACGTACAGAGGAATGAAAAGAGCAAATGAAGGCAGACGTGTAGACAGTAACTTGGTGAACGGAGTGGATCGTGAGTCAATCAAAACAGATGTTATCTCAGCAGGTGTGGACTGTATGTATGCATTAAAATACGCCTGCCTTCAACTTCCATAACACTTCATGTTTAAGGAAACCTTCACTTCTTCTGGTCTAAGAGTTTTTAAACAGCTGTTATCACTAGCAGGTTTCTGGCTTCGGAACGGATGATGTTCCATAAACAGTAAGTTGCTGTAAATGTGACTTAATTCAATGGCAATTAATTCCAGGGTTTCATCAAACATCACAAAAAGTGGCAACATTAAAGTGTGGGGCGGGGGGATAAGTGTGCAGAGATGCCTGGTGCTGCTCACCCTGTAATTACAGCTATTTATGAAAGGCAAAAAGCACTTACATGTAATTACAAATCTTTTGGAAACAACAGCTGTTGTCACATGATGCCTATGCGATGCAGAAAGGGAATGATGCATGGAAAAGAAAGAATCAGCTATTGTGTTTCTAAAAAAAAAAAAAATATATATATATATATATATATATATATATACTTACGTGTGTGTGTGTGTGTAAGTTTAAACTTATATAAATTACAAAAACACAAATAATTAATAATCAATAAATAATTTTGCATACTTCCGTACTGTATTTTTGCTGTATTTTTCAATAACTGCTCATAAATACTTTTTTTCTTTTTTTTTAGGCTACCTTCATGTCTCTTAAAGATTTAGGATTATAGCCCCTTTAAACCACATCTGAGAGATGGGCCTGATCTTTAAAAGGCATGACCAAACCATTTTCCTCATGCATGTTCACAGCGGCGACAGTTGGAATCATCTGGCATGTGTCTGACTTTAAGTTCTTCCGTATGTATTTCTAGTCAGGAGCTCATAACTGCACAGGTGAATGACAAGTGACATTGAATCACATCAGTACAGCCCATACATTAGTTCACGTGCTGTCACATTTACTTTTATTTCACTCTTCTTCCTCGCCTCATTTTATTCAGTTCTTCTTTCCTGCATGTGTCCCTCTCCTGGGTCCACGTGCTGTGCATCCGAGTCCTTGTTTGCCCGCTTTGATTAAGATGGATATCAATCACCCGGCACTGGAGGATAATACAACCAAAGAATGTTATATAAGGGCCAAACTTTGCATTAAATCTCTCTGCTTTGGATACATTCAACATATTTCTTACTTGACAGTTAGAAATAATAAAAGTCCAATAAAAATAGAAACTGCTTATTTTAGCTTTTAAACAGAGAAACTTTTGCTGTCGACCGTTTGACATTCCTGTCCCTTTACTCTCTATTGTTTTCTTGATAAACATGGCATAATCTATATTCATATTTAGCAGAAACTCCCATCCGAAACGGCTTACAAAAATGTTTAATCTATACACAGCTACTAAATAAAACAGGCAAAGGAACAGTCAAGAGACGCAAAAGAAATAGCTGAAAGAGGAATTAGCTTCATGACAGATTGAGAACACAAAACACTTATTATATGCAACTATCCAAAGGATTGGTGCTGTGTACTTTGGAGGTTTCAGAGGAAAACTGCATTGTTGTCCTAACAAACGTTGTTTCCAAAGACAAAGTAGAAATGCACACACAGCTAAACATTCACCGGAGATTACAGACAATGTTCTGGGACTGGCCGCCACACAGAGACTGCTTTTCCTGTCATCTCTTTCCAAAATTACATCCAAGAGTCTGCGAAGGCTCTGAATTTTACACTACACGTTTGCTTGTCATTTATCTCTTTGATCGTAAATCCAAGCTTAAATCAGAAAAGACAGGACGGAAATAATAATAAATAATGCAAATGCTAGCAATGGAAACATACAGATTACGCAAAGCTGTGCAAGCTTGCATTAGGAAGTTTCTGTGTGGCTTGTCATCTCCTGCAGATTGCATTAGTGTAGATGGCTTGAACTCTGATCAGCTCATCCCATCGATTGGTGATCGATGAGTCCAGGACTGATGGAACTACATGGAGGTACTGAGATTCCTGCCGATCCGGTGTGGTGCCGCATTGTAGGTTTAGAAGTAGGTGTGGGGTTAGGATTAGGCAATCAGGTAGGGACGAGGGGTGTAGTGATCTGGCAGGGGTGCAGAATTCAGCACAACACTGAGCTGTCAGAGTGACTTTTGTATCCTCCATCTCATCCTAATGTGGAGCTGTGGAGCCATTTTACTCATATTTGAACAAGGCAGTCAAAAGAGACTTCAGGAGTTGTATGAGTTGTGGGGTGAGTGAATGAAATACTCATGGCTGAAGTGCCCTTGAGCAAAGCACTGAATCCCCAATTGCTCCCCGGGTGCTGTATATATAGTTGCCCATTGCTCCGGGTGTGTGTTCACTTCTCACTGCTGTGTGTGTGCACTTGGATGGGTTAAATGCAGATCACCAATTCCAAGTATGGGTTACCATACTTGGCAGATGTCACGTCTTTCACTTTACCAGATGGGCAGTTCTATCAAACTGATGTCTGAATAAATTCAGAGAAGTTCTGCTGAGGAAATGTGCCGACTTGAAGTAAGCAGTGGGGATGCACTAAATCATGATTATTACTACACAAACATATTAGTATTGCTCATAGGGGTTTGACACGGTCTTTTGAAATGGACCCATAAGCAACCACCCATAATACCCTAGAATCCCATTAAACAACCCACTAGATTTTTTTTTTTTTAAATTATACTATAAAAAACACTTTGAGCACATTAAAAAATGTACTGGATAAACCTGAGTTTGGACTGCACCGTCAATATTAGTGCATTTCTGGACATTACAACTTGTTCTGTGCTTTCATCTGAAGGATTTAGGGGCAGCACACTGCTTTATATTGACTTTTAAACATTAATCTCCACAAATCATTTTGCAATAGCTTTAAATTAGGTTTTAACCCCACAGGCATTCTCTATATGATGGCTGTGGTTTCAGAAAGTTTGACTTTCAGCATGAAGAGAGGTCATCGCAGAGGTCAGAACTTCAGAGGAATGCCTGTATATTTTAAAAATGTTCCATTTGGAGTCATTGCTTTTAAAAACGCCCAATTTAAAGCCATTGCCTTTCAAACACAGTTCAAGCTATTGTTCCTGGGATGGATTTATTCACTTTTAGAGATACTGTGGAACATTTGTTCTCTGCGGGTTATCGAGCGGCCCATTTTGACAAACGTATTAAAATCAGTTGACATCGCATTGGACCCAGTTAATCTTTTCATTACCTTCACTTCTGTTAAATAAGTAATTTTATTCCTCACTAATAGTGTATTTTGATTTGCTAAGTTTCTCATTTGCTGAACTTTATTGAATTTAAGAGGAACAGCTTAATTTCTGGCTTTGTGAGTTGATATTTTAAAACCCTGTTGGGAAACCTGTAAAATGAAGCTGTGGACCTCCAATAAACTGGTCACTTTTCCTCTCATTTTCACATTGGACCAGTAAGATTAATTTGTCTTTTTAATAAAAACGGGCATGTTTAATTATAGCGGCTGATTAGATTACTGTTTGTGAGAACTCATAAAACTTGTCGAGAACATACCCAGTCATATATCTTTCTCAAACGCAGAAATAAGAAATAATATTTTCTAAAAAATAAGCTATTTGTAAGACCATTAATAATTTTTAATTCATTTTTTTATTATTTTCATGACAGTTAAAGACAATTCGTATTAC
Source organism: Carassius carassius (assembly GCF_963082965.1). Taxonomy (NCBI): domain Eukaryota; kingdom Metazoa; phylum Chordata; class Actinopteri; order Cypriniformes; family Cyprinidae; genus Carassius; species Carassius carassius. Next base: position 31,728,733 of record NC_081767.1, on the reverse strand, counting down.
CGTAATGCAAAATAAATATATATTATTTAAATGTCAAATATTTATACATTATTTAGTACAATGGAGGTTTCCAAACATTAATTTTATACATATAATTTTATAAGCTGTTTTTAAGATCATTTCATTGTTTTAGTTTTTTCCATGACACATTATTTTTTAAAATTTTATTTCTATAATGCTAATAATAATGCTAATAGTGATATGTGATTCATGCTTTAAAAATTGGTATGTTAGGCCTGTTTCTGTCAGTGTTGTGGAATTTAGTTTCCTTGTTTTGCTCCGGTCTTAGTTCCTGTTTTCCTTATTTGGTCATGTTTCCTGTTTCTGTCATTATGCTGATTTCATTCCAGGTGTTCATTTATCTGTTTGTATATCCTTGTGAATTTTATTAAAATATCCTACTTCCGTATTCTCCTGTATCCCCTGGTTCCTTCTCCAAGCGTAGTGTGACAGTTTCACACTCATTTTATATTTTGCATATAGACAGTTAAAACTATTTTTAAGGCCATTCCTTTTTTTTTTTTTCTGTTATTTGCATATATTCCTTTTTTTCTATTAATAGAAAAACTTGGATTGTTCTTGACTGGTTCATGTTAACTAAAGTAGTTTATAACATTAACTAATGGAGCCTTATTCTAAAGTGTTACCTATAAATTACATGCACCCTAAAAAGGACATCAGGGATTTAAATTTTTTAAATCTACGAGGCCTGTTTAGATGAGTTGCATGAAAGCTCCCTTGTCCTTAAACATCTGTCCTTGAGAATAAACTCAAACCCTTGAATTTCCTCGTCTGTATGTGCAGCAACCTTCAACGTGCATATGCTTCTGTTTTAATTCATCCTCCAAAGTGACAGTAATTGCTTGACTCATGTTTGTCTGGCCAAGCACAAATTCCAGCAGTAACCAGGCATCTGTCACATCATATCTGTGAAAACCAGAGTAAAAAATGAAAGCAGGACATCGGGTGCTCTGAGCTCAATAATAGGGATTGAGAACATCTTGTTGAACCACTAAGGAACAGAAACATGTGCTTTATTCCCTCACCTCATGCTCGTGGAAGCAGCGGAGGATGTATTATTGTTTCAACAGGGGCCACTCTTCCAAAACACTCCACACAGCTGAAATAAAGAGAGAGAGAGAGAGAGAGAGAGAGAGAGAGAGAGAAGGAGAGGACAAGAAATAAAAAAATGCATTTGTGAGAAAATATGAAAGAACATTTTATCTCCCCAGAGTTGATGGGAAGCCACAGCTCTCTGAATTACATCACTTCCTGCTGTTTTTGACACACAAGGACCTAAAATCCCCAAATCCCATGAATTTACCCAATAATAATAAAAATAATAATAATGATAATGTGTTTCTTTCTTCTGCCAAACACAAAAGACGATATTTTGAAGAATGTTGGTAACCAAACAGCTTCTGTTGCTCATTGACTTCCATACACACACACACACACACACACAGTTGTTTGGTTATTGGCAGCTGTTTTGAATATCTTCTTTTGTGTTTAATAGAAAAAAGAAACTCAAACAGGTTTGAAACAGCTTGAGGGTAAATCATGACAGAATCTTCATTTTTGTGTGAACTAAGACTGATGGGAAGAATTGAAATAAGCCTAGAATCTACATTATAGTGTTACTCTAAATATTTTACACGGTATTTTGTTTCACAAACACCCCTTAACACATATGCAGATTCATATACATATATCATCTTGCCCTCTCTCGCAGCCATGATGCTGGTTTGGGACTCCTGGAAAGTCTTGTGTTCTCCTTCCTCACTGTGGCTTATTCTTAGGGTTGAACTTATCTAATTATCACTCCTTGGGCAATAATATTAGACCTGCGCTTACATTGCTAATACTCTATTCACACACATCACCACTGCTGTACTCACTGTTACGTGCTTTAATGGCGGATGAATGTCTCCACTCTGTGCAGCTCGAGCTCGAGGCCGTGGGAAAGCAGATTCGCGACCTGGGGGTGAGGCAGGCCCAGCTGAGAGAGCGGAGAGCCGCGCTGGAATCATCCCGGGCTGACGCTCACAAGTCCGGGGTAAGTATACCGCGTGCTGCTAACAGTCCCACCACGTCTACTCCGTGTGTTTCTCTGCACAGGCCCGGTGCACCCAGGACGCGATCTTCCCAGATGTCCTTCACTGCGACGCCGGGACACCACGGACCCTGGGTGCATCCACAGCGGAGGACGCGAGCCGGGTCCCGGGCGACGACTTCTCCCCCTCCTGCCTTCGACATCTCAATCCGGAACTGCTTCGCTCCCCTCCGCGAGACAGGACGCGACGCCGTGATCATCGGAGACTCCATCGTCCGACACGTAAGTGCTACGTTAGCCGAAGGTAAAGTGCACACTCATTGTTTGCCTGGTGCTCGTGTTCTCGATGTTTCTGCGCAGATACCCGCGATCCTGAAGGCCGACGAGAGCCCCAGAGCGGTCGTGCTTCACGCCGGGGTTAACGACACCACGCTGCGGCAGACGGAGACGCTGAAGAGGGACGATCGTCGTGTCAGGACCACTGCCCACGTATCGACGAGGACACGAAAGGTTCAGTAGACTTTTTGCTTTAAATGAATGGTTGTTATCATGGTGTAAAGAACAGAAACTGCTATTTGTTAATAACTGGAATCTTTTCTGGGAGCGTCCTAGGCTGTTTCGCGCTGATGGATTACACCCCAGCAGAATCGGAGCGGAGCTGCTCTCTGACATCATCTCCAGGACACTTCGCTCCATGTGACTAGTAAGACAATTCTCTAATAACTATTATGATGAGTTTTGTTCCACCCGCTTAAATGATAAAAGTACTTGCACTGTAAAAACTATTAAGACTGTGTCTGTTCCTCGAATAGTGAGGTCAAAATATAATGTAGGATCTAGAAAAAATCTTATCGTAATTAAACCAGAAAAATGTAAAGTAAATGAACAAAAACAGTTTTTAAAGTTTGGGCTCATAAATATTAGATCACTCACACCCAAAGCAGTTATTGTAAATTAAATGATCACAGAAAATAGTTTTGATGTACTCTGCTTGACTGAAACCTGGCTAAAACCAAATGATTATTTTGGTCTAAATGAGTCTACTCCACCGAACTACTGTTATAAGCATGAGCCCCGTCAGACTGGTCGTGGCGGAGGTGTCGCAACAATATATAGTGATATTCTCAATGTTACCCAGAAAACAGGATACAGGTTTAACTCTTTTGAAATACTTCTGCTAAATGTTACACTGTCAGACATGCAAAAGAAATCTAATGTATCTCTTGCTCTGGCTACTGTGTATAGACCACCAGGGCCGTATACAGAATTCCTAAAAGAATTTGCAGATTTCCTCTCAGACCTTCTAGTTACAGTTGATAAGGCGCTAATCATGGGAGATTTTAGTATTCACGTTGATAATGCAAATGATACATTAGGACTTGCGTTTACTGACCTAATAAACTCCTTTGGAGTCAAGCAAAATGTCACCAGGCCCACTCATCGTTTTAATCATACACTAGATCTAATTATATCGCATGGAATCGATCTTACTGCTATAGATGTTGTACCCCAAAGTGATGATATTACAGACCATTTCCTTGTATCGTGCATGCTGCATATAACTGATATTACCTATATGTCTCAGCGTTACCGTCTGGGCAGAACTATTGTTCCAGCCACCAAAGAAAGAATCGCAAATAACCTGCCTGATCTATCTCAACTGCTATTTGTACCCAAAAATACACATGAATTAGACGAAATTACTGACAACATGGGCACTATTTTCTCTAATACATTAGAAGCTGTTGCCCCCATCAAATTGCAAAAGGTTAGAGAAAAACGTACTGTGCCATGTTATAACAGTAATACTCACTCTCTCAAGAAAGTAACTCGTAGTCTTGAACGCAAATGGAGAAAAACTAACTTGGAAGTTTTTAGAATTGTATGGAAAAACAGTATGTCCAGCTATAGACAGGCTCTAAAAACTGCTAGGGCAGAGCATATCCACAAACTCATTGAAAATAACCAAAACAATCCAAGGTTTTTATTTAGCACAGTGGCTAAATTAACGAATTACCAGACGCCACCTGATTCAAATATTCCACCAACGTTAAATAGTAATGACTTTATGAATTTCTTCACTGATAAAATAGATAACATTAGAAATACAATAGCGAATGTAGATTCTACAGCGTCTAACACTTACAAATATAGGACAGGAAGAAAAAGTTGTGTCTGCTCAATTAAGCACCTTCCTGCATAAAAATGATCTGTATGAAGAATTTCATGTCAGGTTTTAGGCCCTACCATAGCACAGAAACTGCACTTGTTAAAATTACAAATGACCTGCTCCTTGCGTCAGATCAAGGCTGCATCTCATTTCTAGTCTTACTTGATCTTAGTGCTGCGTTCGACACCATAGATCATGACATACTCATAGATCGATTACAAAACTATACAGGTATTCAAGGGCAGGCTTTAAGATGGTTTAGATCCTACCTGTCCGATCGCTACCATTTTGTTTATTTAAATGGGGTGTTATCTCATTTATCATCAGTAAAATATGGAGTGCCACAAGGATCCGTCCTAGGTCCCCTTCTATTTTCAATATACATGTTGCCCCTTGGTAATATTATTAGAAAATACGGAATTAGCTTCCACTGTTATGCTGATGATACTCAGCTATATATCTCAACGAGACCAGATGAAACTTCCCAATTATCTAAGCTAACAGAGTGTGTTAAAAATGTAAAAGATTGGATGACAAATAATTTTCTCCAATTAAATTCGGATAAGACAGAGATATTAATTATTGGACCAAAAAACACCACACAGAATCTTGTAGATTACAATCTGCAGCTAGACGGATGTACTGTTACTTCCTCTACAGTCAGAAATCTGGGTGTTATATTGGACAGCAAATTGTCTTTTGAAAATCATGTTTCCAATGTTACAAAAACTGCATTCTTCCATCTTAGAAACATTGCCAAGCTACGAAACATGTTATCTTTTTCTGATGCAGAAAAGCTAGTTCATGCATATATGACCTCTAGACTGGACTATTGTAATGCACTTCTAGGTGGTTGTCCTGCTTCATCAATAAACAAGCTACAGGTAGTCCAAAATGCAGCAGCTAGAGTCCTTACGAGGTCAAGAAAATATGATCATATTACCCCATTTTTACAGTCTCTGAACTGGCTACCTATTAAGTTCTGTATCAATTATCATTACTTACCTATAAGGCCCTAAATGGTTTAGCTCCTGCGTACCTAACTAGCCTTCTACCACGCTACAACCCATCACGCACCCTAAGGTCACAAATTGTGGACTTTTGGTAGTTCCTAGGATAGCAAAGTCCACTAAAGGAGGTAGAGCTTTTTCACATTTGGCTCCCAAACTCTGGAATAGCCTTCCTGATAATGTTCGGGGTTCAGACACACTCTCTCTGTTTAAATCTAGATTGAAAACTAATCTCTTTCGCCAAGCATTCGAATAATGTATCTCTTAAATTGTGAGTGTAGTTGCATCTGCATTTTTATTCTTTAGCTTGGGTTAAACTAATTTTACTTTGTTGGATCAGCAGCTATGCTAATGATGTCTCTATTTTGTTTCTATGTTTTGCCACGAGTAACTAGGATTTACACAAGCTCCAGTCTGGATCCAGAACACCTGAGAAGAGATGATGCTGACCCTCAGAGGACCCCAGATGATCCTAACCTTGAATCAACAAACAGAACTAACAATTATTGCTACATGTGTGACTGCATCATATAATTACTATTAATTAATAATATTGATAGTTCATCGTCTAGCTGACTACGTCTTGTATTATTATTATTATTATTTTTTTTTTATAAAATCCTGTCAAACGTGCACAAACTACTAGCTACTACTAAATATTGTAGAAACATAATTTTCTGTAAAGTTGCTTTGTAACGATTTGTATTGTAAAAAGCGCTATACAAATAAACTTGAATTGAATTGAATTGAAAAAAAAAGAAGCACATTAAGTCTAAAAAAATCTTTCTGCATACAGATCCGCTCCAGGTTTTAAGCACTATTATAAAGACTTTTCTCAGAGCTATCAAACACTGAGGCATAAACGAATTCAAAATTCTATGTTTCAAAACAGTGAACGCCTCTCATGCAATAAAAATTGCTGTCAATCAACTTCAGTGTCTTTTATTTAATAGAATCCCATTAAAGAGTAATCATTCTTTGCACTGTTTCTCCTCAGATTCATCAAATATATAAAGAGAATACCACGGTCAAGGGCAGTTTTTCCTCTTTGGAGTTGATGATGGGCAAAGCATGAGCAATCATGACAAGATGAGGCAGGAGAATCATATACTTCAGCTTTGATCAGTGTTCCAGATCTTCTTTTTCTTTCTTTTCTCACATCACCCTGAAATGTATGATTTCAATAATGCACAACTTCAAGAAAGCAATGTCTGCATGATGTTGAAAGATTCTCCATACAAACGTACATCATGAACTTTGCTTTCCTTTGCCCAGTTCATCATTCAGCTTGAAGGAAGACTGTATTTGGTCACTCGAATGAATTGTGAATCAAATTCAGGACAATATAGACAATATTTGACATATACCATTAAAATGTTTGGGATTAGAAAGACTTTTTTCTATTTTTTTTTCCTTTTTTAAGAAATTAATGCTTTTATTCAGCAAAGATGCATTAAATTGAACAAAAATGACAGTAAAAACTTCTAAGAAACTTCTGAGCTTCTACTAAAAAAAAAAAAAAAAAAAAAAAAAAAAAAAGGTTCCCACAAAAATATTAGGAAAAATTTTTTTATTAAATATTGATAATGAGAAGAAATGTTTCTTGAGCAAATCAGCATGTCAGGATCATGTGACACTGAAGGCTGGAGTAATGTAGTTTTTTTTATATTTATATTTTATTCAGCTTTTTTATTAATATAAAATATTTTAACAATAACACTAATGAGTAGACTGCAGATAAGAATAATTTCGGTTAGTTCTTTTCAAAATCTTCATGATTTTAAACTGGATATTTATTAACATAGGATCTTATTAAATATGTAAAATAATAATAAAATAAAATAAAATAACAAAATAATAATGGTCAATATCAAGATAATGATCTATGTTAGTAATGAAAAATTGTCATTCACTCACCCTCATGTTGTTTCAAACCCATATGACTTTCTTTCTACTGTGAAGCACAAAAGAAAATCTCATAAATATCAACCCATATAGTTTGTACTAGTGCGTTTCTACAATATGTAAACATACAACGTCATGTGAAAATGCATTTCAAACATAAGTATTTATTTATTTATTTTTTTTACATTTTGTGTATGCTTGTTAATATACAATTGTTTGTACTTTTTAAAGCTATTAAAAGCGCCTAAAGGGATCTCAAAACACACAAGGGTTCAGCATTACACACAGCACCATTGCACAACAGACGTCTCTTTGCCTGTTACAGCAGAGATGCAAACACATGGCTCACAGGAGAAAGAAACAAAGATCTCAATTATCTGTCAAATGTCATCTGCGCCGCTGCACAGCAGTGTACTTCAGTGAACAGTGCTCTTTAAAAGACAGATTTAACACATGGATTTAAATGCAGAGGCAGCACTCTCAGTGTATTGGTTAATGCTCGACTTTATGAAGACGAACGTGGAAATGATATCCAGAGTTCATTTAATGTGATGTCGATCCGTAAGTGTGTATCTCAGCTCATTAACAGAATAGGGAAGAGGCCGAATCCTCTTATTCCAACATTTGCAAAGATTTATTCAAATACTCAGAGAGAGAGAGAGAAAGAGAGAGCTCTTTATATGAGACAGTCTTTTTTTACCTTACACTCTGTTAAATTATATCTAGTTTATTTTCTACAATGTAAGAAATAGACTGTGAAATGATTTACTTTGATGGTGGTAATACTGTGTAGACGTACACATATCCCAACCAGTTTTCCTTCTGAATATCTTCAATACACTCAGAAACTGTGACAGTGAGGAAATAAAAAATGGTTGTAAATCTGTTTCATGTTGACTTCAAGTGGCCAGACAGACTGTAAAACATGTAAAACAGACAATTACCAAGCAAACATATGAATATTCATATTTATACACTGCAGGACCCCATTTTCTCACAGATGGTATGTATCTAGCCCTCAAACATTTGTCATTATATGGGAATGTTTGTCACAACACAATATGCAATATGTGTGTGTGTGTGTGTGTGTGTGTGTGTTATCCATTGCCTACTTGTTAATGTGGTTGAGACTTGCATTGTCTGTATTGTCAGGTGAAATATAATAGGCTATTTGTGAATATTTGGATGCTGTGTTGTTTTAATCAGTATTTGTCATTCCAAATAAAATAATCAAATGTGTGTGTGCGTGTGTGTGTGTGTGTGTGTGTGTGTGTGTGCGTGTGTGTGTGTGTGTGTGTGTGTGTGTGTGTGCTCTTGTTTTTGTGACATATCAGGACACAGCTCTGTATAATGACACAGGTATTACAAGGAGAGGGTGACTTATGAGGACATAACCCATGTCCCCATTTTTCAAAACGCTTATAAATCATACAGAATGAGTTTTTTTGAGAAAGTAAAAATGAAAAAGTTTCCTGTGAGGGTTTGGAGTAGGTGTAGGGTTGGTGTAGGTCCATAGAATATACAGTTTGTACAGTATAAAAACCATTACACCTAACATTGCATATTGGACTGTATAAATTAAAGATTATTCTTTATTAAAGTTATAAATGGTTTTTAATCAAGAGCAGTGAGGAATTTCTTTGTTGTTGCTGTTCGATTAATATAAAGACTGTCACTTTAAGAGAATGCACTGATACAGTGGCCTACGTCCAGCCGGCTATGTCTGCTGTAGGATACTTAACAAGACGGGCATTTTGACATCATTTTAGTGTGAATTTGTCCATTTAAAAACAATACTTCAGAGAGAGCTTAATATTTGCGCGCGTTCTGAGGCGCGGGCTTGCGAGCTTCGGATGAGCGCATGCACAATTCTTCTCACTGCGCGCGTGAGCTCGCGTCCTCTGGCTCTTAATTTTGACAAAGCTTAAATGAGTTTAGTTTAAATACATATTAACGTGTGCTGTTCAGGTCACAACTGTGCGCGCGCGCTGTCAGCACGCTGATGACAGAATAAATGACTGCTCATAATCCAGCATAATGCTGTGTTGACACCAAACGCGAATAGAGCGTCTGGCGCGAATGATTTCAATGTTAAGTCAATGCAAAGGCGCGTTTACGCGCGTCTGGAGGTCTCGCGGCGCGAATGAGGCGTTTAGCGCTGCGCGGAAGACGCGAATTGAGTGTCTGGCGCGATAGGCGCGTTACATGCGAATGGTGCTTTTGTGCATTTATGTGTTTGACGCGAATTCGCGCCTGCCGCCCGAGTTGAAAATTTTTAACTTTGTCGTCAATTCGCGCCGCGTTAACCAATCAGGAGCCTGCTCAGGAGTCACTCATTCAACATGAAGGAAATACTGATGTTGTCAGTGAGCAGTCAACCGGAGCTTTATGACACAAGTATCACACACAAGTTCATATTTCAGGAATAAAAAGGACCTAGCTTGGAAGAGTGTGTTGTAAATACACATTTAACTTTTGAGTCACGTACACGTTTATCGACCCGCGGCCTTCCCGCTGTTTTTTACAATTATTTTCCCCCTAAGATAGCCTACAGCTACTTTTCGCTAACAAGATAATGTGTTTATTCAGAGGATGTGTGCAGGAAAAAGTGGAAAAGCCCCGAATGCTCGATAAACATCAGCCATCTTGCAAACAGACAACCGCCAGCACTTGCCCCTCCCACAAGAAGCGGATTTCGCCTCAGACGTGCGTCAATTTCGCTTCAAACTTTTGCTTTCTACGCGCGTCTATTTCGCTCTAGACACGCGAATGCATTCAAAATGTTCAAGCGGCAAACTAGACGCGGTAGACGCGAATTTGACGCTCTATTCGCGTTTGGTGCATCTGGCGCGAATGATTTCAATGTTAAGTCAATGGAAAGGCGCGTTTACGCGAGTCTGGAGGTCTCGCGGCGCGAATGAGGTGTTTAACGCGGCGCGGAAGACGCGAATTCGCCTCATTCGAGCGTCTAGTTCCCGCGAATGGCGCGAATTGAGCGTTTCGCGCAAATGGTTTTGTGCATTTAAGCGTTTGACGCGAATTCGCGTCTGCCGCCCGAGTTGAAAAATTTGAACTTTGGCGTCAATTCGCGCCACATTAACCAATCAGCAGCCTGCTAGGAGTCACTCATTCAACAAGGAGTAACGACTGATGTTGCCAGTGAGCAGTCAACCGGAGCTATATGACAAAAGTTCATTTTTCTATAGAGACAGGAATAAAAAGGACCTATATATATATATATATATATATATATATATATATATATATATATATATATATATATATATATATATATATATATATATATATATATATATATAAAACATATTAATAGATTAATTGAATAAAGGCCAAAGATAAGAAACGTTTCGTTTTACCCCAAAAGAATTATATTTTATCTTGAACCACTAAAGAGACATCAGAGCCAGCGGCAAATGTCAGAAGGTCTAGCCGAGGTGAGGCTGCTCTCGGCGGATACATGAGCTCTGAGCTCCCACTGAATGCATGGAGCTCATCTCCGAAATCGGCGAAACACATTTTTTTAAATAGACACTGTCTTTATAAATAAACCGCATATTTGAGTTTAAAACAACTACATTCTCGCCTGAAATACTTTTAAAACTACATTTCATGACACGATAACAGTAATATTTTGAAAATTATCCGAATAAAATGGCGGTTAAAAATGCTGAGTGAACTCAGCTGGCAGAAGCCCCCCCAAGACACGAATTCGCATCTGTTGTGAAGTTAATTTCACGCGCGAATGAAGCGAATGATCTCAAAATGTTCAAGCGGCAAATTAGACGCGGTAGACGCGAATTTGAAGCTCTATTCACGTTTGGTGTGAACACAGCATAAGGCATTCACATTGATCAAGGGTGAATGGTTTGCCCGGGGTTTATTTTTAATATAATATATATATATATATATATATATATATATATATATATATATATATATATATATACATAAAACCCTTTTCGTCTGTGTGCTCCCCCAAATGGCTCTGCGTTGTGTTTGGGTGATGATTGAATGAGGAGGACACAAAGATCGTTGTCGTCACAGCGGTGAAGCTTATTTATTGGGCTCTTTATCTGCATCAGCCACTTTTCACAAGGAAAATAGAACTGTTAGTTACTAAAAATGCATATAAGATCATAAAACAAAACAATATAGTTTTAGCTGCCGTTATATTAAACCTTAAATCAGGGGGGTTCTCAAAGACTGGAAAAATAACTTTCCACATATCACAATTAATGTTGAATGCCACATGCATCCCAAATACAAAGAATAAAACCCAAAATACTCAGATAAACGTTAAACACAATACAATATAAAGAAAAAATATACCCCACCACATGGAAGGTACAATCCATTAAATAATATCAGAAATACAAAACCATCTTTCACAAATAAGTGCACATATATGTTAGTTAACATCTTTAATAGCAATATATGTCTTCAAATAACATGGATGGCCAATATAATTAAAGAAATATAATGGATGTAACAGAGAACAGTGAAAACCATCCTTACCTTTTTACAAGGAAAATAGAACTGAATTGAACAATAGTGATGTCCGATTCGTGAACGAATCGTTCAATTTAAAAGGTTCTTCTTAGTGAACCGGTTGAACCAGTTCACCAAATCGAACTGAATCGTTTGAAACGGTTCATGTCTCCAACACGCATTAATCCACAAATGACTTAAGCTGTTAACTTTTTTAACGTGACTGACACTCCCTCTGAGTCAGAATAAACCGGAGTAATTAATTTACTCAAACAGTACACTGACTGAACTGCTGTGAAGAGAGAATTTAAGATGAACACCGAGCCGAGCCAGATGACGAACAAACACGATCTCGATCTCGACTCAAGAACCCATTGCATAGGTTGTCGGATCACCAGAACACTGAACCGAGAATCGTTTCTGTTGGACGCGTCCGATTTGAGAACCGGTGAGCTGATTCTCGTTCTCGAGTCAAGAACCGGTTGAATCGGTTTTCGGATCACCAGTACACTGAACCGAGAATCGTTTCTGTCGTATGCGTCTGATTGAGAACCGAGTAGCTGATGATACTGCGCATGGGTGATTCAGTGTGAAGCCAACTGACTCACAGTGGATCGGAACTGAACTGGTTCTTTTGGTGATTGATTCTGAACTGATTCTGTTAAGTTCATTTAATAACAAATACATCATAATGGATTATGTATAGTAAGTGGATCATGGTTTCTGCGCTGATGACACCTAATTTATTTACTTTATATCTTCAAGACTTAAATCCTCGTATGCACATTATTGCTGTTACTGTATTTGGGTGCTTTGTTGCAAAACTTAATTGTGAACGTTTCATGATTATGAGGTTTTTAACTGACTAAAGTTGATTACTGACTTTATATATTTGAATGTTTGATAGACTTGACGCCATGAAGTCATTGCCAATGATGTCATTACGTCGAGCGTAAAAGAACCGCTGAACCAGTTCTTTCAACCGGTTTATTGAATTGAACCGTCCGAAAGAACCCGTTCGCGGAAAAGAATCGAACTTCCCATCACTATTAAACAACAGCTCCACCCATGAGAAGAAGGGCTCACTCACACAATGAAATACTCAAAAAACACAGTTCCCCCCTAAGGCTGGGAGAAACATATTACATCTTGCCTACATATATATATATATATATATATATATATATATATATATATATATATATATATATATATATATATATATATACAGTGTTTGGAATAACGGCGTTTAAAAGAACGGCGTTAGGTAACGACGTTATTTTTTCAGTAACAGGGTAATCTAACTAATTACGGTGCGTTACTATGCATTGATTTAATAAACTATGCAATCCGAACGCACCCCTGGCTCACACAGCGAGTGAGCAGGTGGGTTAATAACGAGATAAACGATTATGATTGGCTAAGGCAGAGTCATGTGTTTCATGGTAGCCAATCAGAGCCAGTGTTTTTACACACATGCCGGCACACATGCAGGCACACGCGCCAGCGGCAGTGTTGCCAGACGTACGATAATTATCGTATTTGTACGATAATTTTTACCTCTTTACGATGTACGATCAATAATGAAAAAAATCCCGTAATGTACGATAATTTCAGAATTTTATGAAAATTTAAATGATGGAAGTTGCAGTCATAGGGCTTCTTTACTAATACATGAAATCGGCTCATTACAGACACTCTAAATGCGTTCGTGTGCACCTGAGTGTGTGTTAAGAATGTAGGAGAGTGCTTTAAAGCCAACGAGCACTAGTTGCGGTCCATGACAGCAAGAACCCCTTCAACATCTGGCAACACGCAGTCTTCCGGTGACAGTGGCTCAGATGTTAACTGCACCACGCAGCAACAGCTAAATTCCTTCTTCACTGGACGTGACAAAGCAAGTGTTAAAAATCATTTCAATATTTTTTAATATGCGCCACAACGCAGACAGTCACTGAAAATAATGGGATAGTATTTTGTCTCACTGCTTCCATCCAACAATACGCCTTGTTATCTAGTGTGGTAATTTGCAGGTCGTGTCAAAATGTTGTTGGTTTAGAATAGATAAATAACTCTTTTGACTTGTGTACGATAATTTTCTTCCAAATACGATAATTTTGAACTTCTGGTACGATACTTGGACATTGCCAATCTGACAACACTGGCCAGCGGTGCCAAACACACACACACAAACACACACGCAACAGCGAGATTCGCAGCAGCAGCAGAAATGGCGAGTCAGGAGCAATCCGATGAAAAGTTGGCATTTTCAAGGTGGAGATATAGGCACTACAAATTCATTGTGGTCAAAGGCAAGAACGTGCATGTAATGTGTACATGTTATGTGTGACACATGCATCTACAAAGCTAGTGGACAAAAATACTTTTCTTACAAAGATAATACTTGAAGTGCAGGATAAAACTCTTGCTGTCTGTTGACGTGCAATAAATATCGAAAGTTATGTACGAACACCTGTCTGTTCTACTCATTTCAACTGACTTGTGAAAACTGCAAAAAAAAAGTAAAAAATACAAATTCTTTGACATATAGCTTTTTTTCTTTTTTTTAACAGTAACGCAAATAGTTACTTTCCCTGGTAACTTGTTACTTTTATTATAGAGTAATTCAGTTAAAAACTCAGTTACTTTTTGGAACAGGTATTGAGAAACTATAACTAATTACTTTTTTAAAGTAACGTTCCCAACAGTGTTTGTATATATATATATATATATATATATATATATATTAGACGGCATATGCCTAATTGGCCTGATTTGATGATTTCCTGGAAATTTGTGAACAAATATCCAGAAGTCGAGTTCCAGAATAATGTAAAACACAAAATCATTAAGATACAAAGTTTCTAAATCCTCAAGTCCTGGCTACCTCTTACTGCGAGACCTCATGACCTGAACAAGAACAGAACAGTACGCAGGCTTGAATTGCTCAGTATCCCAACGCTGTCTAACCCCGGGATGCTGTTAGATAAATGAACAATAATAATAATAATAATGCATTTTATTTAAGGCGCCTTTCAAACCACTCAAGGTCACCGTACAACAAGTAACAACAGTAACAATATTAAAACAGAAAATAACAGCAAATAACAATGTCAATAAAAAACAGCAATAATAATAAATAAATAAATAAATAAGAAAGAATAAAGATACTGCACTTGAGTGCACAAAGTAATCATAGAAGATAAGCAGTATTGAATAAATAAGTTTTAAGTTTGACTTTAAATTGAGCTAAAGAGTTACGGATTACGGATGTTGACTGGGAGAGAATTCCAAAGACGAGGAGAAATACGACTAAAGGCCCTAAGGCCCATGGTGGTTAGGCGAGCTGAAGGTGTATGGAGGAGACCCAGTGAAGAGGAATGGAGAGTTCGAGATGGGGTGTAGGGATGTAAGAGGTCTGAAAGATAAGGTGGAGCAAGGTTATGAAGAGATTTGTATATGAGGAGGAGGATTTTAAATTAAATCCGAAAGTTGATAGGAAGCCAATGTAGCTGTTGAAGTGATGGGGTGATGTGTTCAATAGGTGAAGTCCGGGTTATGATACGAGCTGCAGAATTCTGAATCAGCTGGAGTTTATGAAGAGATTTGTGTGGTAGACCAGATAATAGAGAGTTACAATAATCGATGCGGGAGGTGACAAGCGAATGAACAAGAATAGAGGAACTATGCGGAGTGAGAAAAGGACGGAGGCGAGCAATATTGCGGAGATAAAAATAACAAGACCTATGTTATTACCTTACCTTATGTTATTAATGTGAGCATCAAATGATAGGGTACTGTCAAAGATTACCCCCAAGTTCCTAGCCTGGCGGGAGGGAGAAATGGATGAACCATCAATGGATAATGAAAAACTGCATGACTCAGAGAGAGTAGAATTAGTACCAATGAGGAGTACTTCAGTCTTACTGGCATTAATTTTGAGGAAATTGGCAGAAAACCAAACATTTATTTCATGAAGGCAGTTGGTAAAATAGGCGGGAGGGAGAATGGAATCAGGGTTTGTAGAAATGTAAAGCTGAGTATCATCGGCATAACAGTGAAATTTAATACCGAATTTTGAAAAGATATTGCAGAGTGGGAGAAGGTAAATTAGGAACAATAGGGGGCCTAGGACAGAGCCTTGGGGGACACCACAGCTAACAGGAGAAGGTTTGGAATTAAATTTCTTTAGTTGTACAAACTGTGTGCGGTTTGAAAGGAGAAGGTCAGGAGAAGTGAGCTGGTCACTGAGTGGAAAATCAGCAATTGCGGCAGTCAGAACAGAAGGGTCGATCTTTTTTATATTCTGAAATGAGATCAAACGTTGTTGTTTGGATTTAGAGAGTGTAACATCAGCATTAAAGGAAAGCAATTGAACACCATGAACGCCATTCTGAGCAAGTTTGGGACAGAAATCATGACTGTGTCTGTATGTTTATGCTCCATCACTCAAAACTTGATCAATGGCAAGTCATTTGGAGGACTGACTGTGGTGTGTATTTACTGTGGGTTGAACATTTGTCTCTGTTACCTATGCTTGTTTAACAAAAGAAAATTCCATGAGATGGCAATTTATCAGAGGCTGAGCAAGCATTAGCCATACAGCTTAAGGTAACACTGCTTCAGTAATTACCAAGACTAATGAGTCATTTAAATGCTAAAAGAAGCAAGAGAGGTCAAAGGTTAAGAGGCTATATTCTTTGTCCTCCAAAACACAGTTGCACATCAGAAAACATACTGAAATCAGCATACATTCCCAATAATAGCAAACTGTAAGAACACAGCATGAGCTGAACAAAACAATTAGGATTAACATAAGTTAGCATGTGCTTTTCTATGTTAGGTAGCATTTAATGCTCTTTCCATTTTAAACACAATTATGTTCAGAATTGCAAAAAAAAAAAAAAAACATAATAACAACATAATAATAATAATAATAATAATAATAATAATAATAATAATGCTAAAACCCCATGGTACATGATTATTCAGTACTATCATGGTAATATTTAAAGCTGCACCATTTTTGTAAATACAACTCAGTTTCTTGTTCAGATACTCACACATGGAAAATATCCATTGAGATATAATGTTTAATACAGGGGAAATTATATTTCTTCTGTCCTCTGCCCCCAAACCCTAACCTTCAAAAACCATTATTGTGTATTTCATAGATTTTTATTAAGACATCATTTAGTATGTACCTGAGTATTAGGTTTTCCTCACAAAAACGGCCCTACACACACACACAAACACAAACAAAAAAAAAATTCTGTGAACACAAATAAATACTCTGGGTTTCTGCAATTTTTATGAAAGTAAAATTTAAGACTTTTTAAAGATCTTTGTAAGGCTAATAAAAAAAAATTAAGGAATAAATCGGTCAATGTGCTCTCTCTCTCTCTCTCTCTCTCTCTCTCTCTCTATATATATATATATATATAAAATAATAATAATAATAATAATAATAATAATAATAAACATATCTCCATTTTGCATCTGAAGAAAATATAGCTTTATTAAAAGATGTTTAGATAACTTGTATTGGGAAAAAAAGATAACCATTTTTACATTGCATGCAACATTTAATTCCATGACTTTATGAATTTAAGATTTTCTGCTCCAGTTTAAGACTTTTAAAGGCTGTAAAATAGGGCAAATTAGTACTTTATATATCATTTTATAAATTATGTATCATTTTACAGAGAGAAGGAAACAAAACTCAAAGACAAACACCAAAATCAAAATTTAATTTCTCGAAAAACAAGCCTTCGTATCTTAATTTTGCATCTCAAGTAAATGGATATTGGTTCAAGGATGTTTGGTTCATTTGCATTGAATAACATGACAAAAATACAGAGGAAGATATTCATTTTTACAGTGTTTGTGCAATATCTTTATGAATGTAAGACTTTGGTCCCTGTAATAGCCTACACCCGCTGCAAAGTGATGCAAGGCGCAGCGCAAGTGTGTTTGCTAGTTTCAGTCCGGCGTCGTTCGCAATTTCCCATCCAGCGCCACGTCGGTTAATTAGCAAATGCATTTGCACTAATTTTTGCACCCATGGGCGTGCTGGTCTAAAACTGGTGCAACTGGCTCTTAAAGGGAATGGAAGATGAGACTCTGATTGGTTTATTGCACGTTACGCCCAAAAAAACACCCATTACTCGTTAAGAGAATAGGGACAACCCATTTAGACCATGCGCCCGGGCGCGCCAACCGTTTTTCCGTCGTTAAAATAGAAAAAGTGGATTTGGACACACCCCGATTGCACCTGTGCTGTGCGCTTTACACTTTGCATTTAGATCGTTAAAATAGGGCCATTTCTGTTCCAATTTAAGAGCGTTTAAGGGGGTCATGACCCACAATTTTCACTTTTCCACGAGAATCAATGTATGTTATGATTGCCTAACGATTATACACTGGCCGGGAAGCCGATATTTAAAAGTGAAGCGTTTGTTTACCTCAGGGTTTGTAAAATAGCCCACGTGCACGCGCACTCAAATACGAGATTTTGATTTCTTCCCCGTCTTGACGTCAAGATGTCGGTAAGACTGTGTTTTTTATTGCTCTACTGTGTGTAACAAACAGCATAACTGCTAATGCAGCTATTGTATGCTATTGCGTCTGTCACTAGACAAATAAACGAAAGACTCGTGGTGAAGTAATTATTTATGTTCCCTGTAAACTGACTGCAAAAACGGACTTTTGACTGCATTATAATGATTTCTTAATTCAGAATATGATCAAGATTGCGTAAGTTGATGTGTTCGGGGAATTTGCCAGTTAATAGTAACATTTAAAGCCCCTTAAGTGAACAAAATGAGCTTGAACAAGAGAGTCTGGCGTTGCCAGATTGGGTGGTTTTTTCCGCTACATATTAAGGCCGGTTTACGGTGGGTTTTAGGTGTGTTTTCACCTAGAAGGCTTTATAGAAATCTGGCATCCTACTGAACGAAGTTAAACTGAGAGAGAGCGTGGCGTTCACAGACACCAGAATGAACGACTTCACAGTAATGTTCATCAGGCAGTAATGTGGTACGTTCAGTTCAGTCCAAAACATGAACGAGTTCATGAATTATCGTTCAATGAACGCGTCCAGGCACAACTCTGGCGGGAGTATTAGCTTCGAGGTATGGGGAATGGCTGCTAACGTACTTTGCAAAAAACAAATGACTGAGATCATCATGAATTCGGTTATTGTTTATTTGTTGCCTAACGCTTATATATGAGGCGCCGTCTAGTTTGTGTGTGTGTGCTGTGCTCGTCTTATATTTGTGTGTGTGTGCTGTGCTCGTGTCTCATATGAGTAACGTTATGTGCGTGAGTTCATATACATGTATGTGTGACCACTTAGTATATATGCAAGCGTGTTTCATATGTGTGCGTGAATGAAGTTTGATTTAAGCCCTAAACGGCGCCTCATACTTATACACTGGCCGGGAAGCCGGTCGCGTTCATTCACAACTTGCGCCATGATGTCAGTTTGTAATGATATGCTAAAGCGTTACCTGCGTTGTCAACCCCCCCCCCCCCCCCCCTTCCTGCAACCAATCAACGTGCCCCTCATTTGCATTATTATAATGACCGTCCACGACCTCGCGAGACAATAATGCCTACAGAAATAAGGGTCTGAGGAGCTCTGTGTTTATTTTTTTTCCACTTTTCTTTTTTAGAAGGGCCTGAAAGACTATAATACAGCAGTAGGTATCCAAGGTAATACAAGGGTATGACTCCTTTAAGGCTTTTGTCTTTACAATGATGTTTTTGCCATCCAGTTTCCTGAACGTAGTGCTTTTAATATGGAGGGGGGCATCTGAAATCTGACAGATTTTTTAGGATTAAATATTTTATTTGTTGCCCATTTTAACATATAAAGATCGAAAAGGCCAGTTCTCATTATCTAGGACTCGCCTAAGTGAGGTCAGCAGAAAATGAAAGTCACTGCAGAGCAAGAGCGAGTTATTACATTTTGATTAAAGATCACAAAGATTAAATGTGCACAATAAGGGCAGGAACATGCAATAAGAAAGTACATTTAGATTTCGTGTTGACTCTAAGTAAAGCTCAGCACACATCTAAAGACTCTAGAGTGAAAAACAGACAAATAAATAAATAAAAGCCACCCAAACCATTTCAGATGAAACCCTTCACACTGGGGTCTGACGTTTGCTTTGAGGTATTAATGGCTTCTTTCACATATTTGCAGCCTAATCCAGGCTGTGGGAATGGAAGAAATGATTTCCATAGAATTGCACTAGCAGGCAAAATTGCATAAATGCAAGTTGGTGAAAAAACCTCCCTTCACTATTTTTTTCTATCTATCTATCTATCTATCTATCTATCTATCTATCTATCTATCTATCTATCTATCTATCTATCTATCTATCTATCTATCTATCTACCTATCTACCTGTCTATCTGTCTGTCTACCTATCTATCTGTCTGTCTGTCTGTCTATCTATCTATCTATCTATCTATCTATCTATCTATCTATCTATCTATCTATCCATCTATCCGTCTATCCGTCTGTCTGTCTGTCTGTCTAAAATTAGCAATAATAAAATAATTAATCATTTCATTATACAAACATCAACAATTTTATTAATAAAATTTTAATTAACTTCAAAAAGTTTGGTATCAGAATGTTTGTTTTTATACAGGAGTTTCTTCTGCTCATCAAGCCTGTGTTTATTTGATCAAAAAGACAGAAAATAAAATGCAATATTGAGAAATATTATTACGATGTAAAATAACACATTCATATTTTAATAAACATTATTTATTTCTGTGATGCGAAGCTGAACTTTCATCAGCATCACAATGCACACATGCAGGCACACATACATATATATATATATATATATATGTATATATATTTTTTTTTTTTTTTTTTTTTTTTTGAGAAACAAAGGACGAAATCTTTAACATTTAAATTGCCTCAAACTATTTCGGTTGATTTTTCTGAAAAGCTGGACGTTGTGATAGAGTGTTTGAGTTGTATGTTATTAAGGAGGACTGACTAAAAATAAAAGAGAAAGAAAGAGTAATTGAGAGAGATCATGATATGTGCACAAATCACTTTTATGAATATAATGGAAAAACTGTTCAGTGTCTTTGACAGATTTACACTGAGACGAAAAGAAAAAGGAAACAAATACACCACCCTGATTTCTTTCCTGATTTCTTTCTGATTTCATTCCTGTCTTCAAAAGCAACTTGTTTAACTAAATTATCTTTTGTTAGAAACCTTCATAATTATATCATATGATGGTAATGTCTACACAGTGAAACTTTTAATGCTCTTAATAAATGATGTGTTTGATTCAACAGGCCACTTTAGAGATTACACTTCTTTTGGTTCGATGTGAGGATCCTCAGTAAATCTGACTGGGATTATTCAGTTATTCAGTCATAGCCTTTCAACATGATAATTATAAATAAAATACATGATTCCAGAGCCGGCCAAGCCACTAAGCGACCCTTGCAATTGCAAAGGGCCCCGTAGCCAGCAGAAGGCCCCCTAGAGTCACTCTAAAAATAATTGTTTCTGCAAGTATTCTCGTAAACACCGTCGGTTATGTTTTAAGTGAATGTATACAGTGGCCTGCTGCTCAGAGAAATTCGCTGTACCGGATAAATCTGTCTCTCTCTCTCTCTGTAAAATAGACGACGTTAAAGGGGGTGTGTTTCAAGATACGCAGTGGAGTAGACCAAACTAAACAGGGAGGGAGGGCAAAACACTCATGCAAACAAAACATATCAGCCACTGCCGCGCGATCGACTCACTCATCCAGATGGCCAGTCTGCCCCTGAGCGCAACTGCCCGAGCGCTTTGGAAAGAAAGTGTGTGTGTGTGTGTGTGTGTGTGTGTGTGTGTGTGTGTGTGTGTGAACTCACTGGGTGCGTTGACACCATAGACAGTAAAAGAAATGGACACAGCGACCCCATTGGATTCAATGGAGACAAGTGAAGTCGTTATCTCTTTATTCCTGGGACAACTTTGCCATCGGAAAGGGTGTGTCTGCCACGGGCTGTCCACAGGCTGCGCTCCAGACTGACCACACATCGTGACATGTTACATTTCTTAAATAAAAATTGAAAAAAGAAATTATCGGGGCCGAATTATCGAGCTCATTTTTTTTATAGTGCGATTAATTGATTTAGCCTATCGACTATCACGACAGGCCTACTATTTACATCATTAAATTAAAGTTTACCGAAACTCGTTTTTCCTCGTCAATCATTCTCCATTCATAAACATTATTCAAAAAGGGAGCGTCTCGTGCACGGTAAAACTCTCTCCAATAGGCTACATCATATGATATATTTACATTATAATGCTTGAACTCTAGATAAAAGGCTGTGGATTTGCATAAAATGACTTTTTTTTTGTATTTGTATTTTATGTTTGTTGCTGTTTTTAAACGACTCGCTACCGTCTGCCTGTTAGATCACACACACCACAAGGTATCGACATCAAACGCACAATAACTGGAATTTAAAACTGTGAAGAAACAAATGATCAAAAACTGTTGGACAGATATACATTAGGATTTGTGCGCTCGACATTTCTTCGCTTTGTGCCGTGAACTTTTAAATGCCCACTTGAGCAGCGCAGCGCTGCACACTGTGACTCTTTGAGCACATCATTCTGCACAAATATGGATTTTAATAGTTCTATTGAAATATTACCTAATTCTTATTATTGTTACTATTAATCTTGTTTGTGGTGTTTTAGATGTTATTGTTAATTTTGTTTATTTGAAAAATTCAAACATTTAAATGTTCTATTTATTGTTATATATAATATTTTATTTAAATGTTATTCTATTAGCTCGATTTCATTTAAATTATATATAGGCTGTTGTTTGTGCCTCTTAAACTCTGGTGTCAATTAAAAATGTTTCTTTGAAGGTCAGTGAAAATCACTTTATCAGTCTTCTTATTCAGCAAGTTCATCAGTGTGTGTTCGTTGAACTGCACTGCCATTCAGCTCAGTGGTATCACAATTTTCCTTTTAGACATCACACATGGAACTCAACTCAAGAACTCAAGGTCTTTTATTGTCATTCTGTACATGTTGCCACATAAGAACAAAATACTTACTCAGGACCAGCAGCGTAAAAAAGATAATTAACATACAGCATACATAGAATAATTTAAACATAATTTAATAGACTAAAAAATTTAAAAATAACATAGTAGATATAATATGTACAGTATAGTTATAAGGTAGTCATTGCTTTTCTTTAGGCCTTACTTAAAACGGGGCCTCCAACCGAATTTTGCTTAGGGCCCCCAAAGGTCTAGGGCCGGCTCTGCATGATTCAAATTAACCATCGTTTGTTCTGCACATGGCCACTCTATAATTGGTTTATGAAGCATTCCACATCACTGCTATTATAATGGAATATTTGACCATGATAACATCATCTCTCCTTTTATTCATCATAATCATTTATGGGACATTTTTTGCAATTATTGTCATTTAAAATGTACAGCAAAATACTTTATTCCAAAATCAGTGAAAATTGCAAGATGTAAAACCCGAGAAGAAAAGCCCAGGGATCAAAAACGAAATATTTATTTTTATTATTAGTTATATGTAATATATTAAACTCACAGCAAAATACTTTCTTCTAAAATGATAAGAAATTACAAGATGAAAACAGATGAACTCTAGTATGTAAAAGATAACAAAATGTACAAGATGTACAACCTACAATTTAAAACTGTTAAATTTTTTAATATATTTTTATTTGTTTATTTATTTATTTTATTTTTTAACTTTCTTCTTAACTCAAGGGAAATTACAAGATTGAAAATACAGAATAAAAAATAATAATAACAAATACTTTCTTCTAAATGCTTAGGACATTACAAGATATAAAACATATCTAAATCTTAAATCCTAAATAAATAAAACCTCTATCATCTTGTGTATTCCCAAAGTGAATGTCAAGATATGCTGGATAACAGAATTTCCGAATGTGAACCAAATGTGAAAGTGGAGTTGTTAGAGCTGTGATGTTGGAATCAATTGCTGGCTGTGCCTCTGTACACAAATAAAGAACATGTTACCAAACCCATAAGACTGTCATCAACTCTCATGTATCATAAATTATGTAGTTTCTATGCCATCAACCAAACTAGGGATGTGCAGAACTAAAAAACGAACTGAATTTGTTGTTTTTAATTAAGTCTGGTTTAATTAAGCTGGTCTACTCCCAACACTCAAAAAATTTGGAACATTTCAGTTGGGCAACAAACAAATAAAAAAAGCTTTTAAAAACGACAACATTTAGTTGCAAAAAGTCTATTAAATATTTATAAAGCTGCTTAATTGTGATGTTAACTTTTGCACAGGCCACCGAGGGAAGCTAATTCAGCATGAATTCTCTTGGGAATCTTGAATGTTTTTTTTTTTTTTTTTTTTTTAAGAATTATTAGAAAGATAATGCACAACCGAGGAGCAGAGTGGCTGTTACACCACGCATTATTTTTCTGGAGTCAATTATTCCACTTATACTACGGTTACCACGCCTCAAGACATCGATCAGATGATATATTTGATATATTTATACTTGATTTTCATATGCATTATTTTATAATTTTAAAAACGTTAACAGAAATGAACATTAATAAAAATATATATATATATATATATATATATATATACTAAGTATATATACTTCTCAATTCCCAACCTTGTACTTCAAGAAATCATCCTACAACTGGCTTCCTTAAAAAGTATTTTAAACTTGCAAAAGTTACATACTGTACAGAGGCGCACGTGAAATGTCTGTGATTGTACCATATGACTTCCTGCAGACAGTCATCTCTCTTCAGTAGTGGAGGTGTGCTTAGACACATTAAGATGCCTGAATGGCATGCGACTGCATCTCCTGTTGAGATAGATAATGATCTGCTGTCAAGCTAATAAGAGCTCAGGGCGAGAAAGAAACTACAGAGAGGGACTGGAGCTGTAATCTGACTGTGAGTGTATATGTTTGAGAGTCACACGCAGGAGAAAGAGAGCCCATGCTGCTCTGGAAGAGGGATGAATGAGTTCAAACCAATGTTAGATGACTTAAAGACACAGCAACAGAAGCTACGGGGCCCCCTTAGTGCCGTATTAACACCACAAGCTCCTCCATTTCATAATTAATCTCATAGCATGGTAACTTATTTTAAGGCTTCCTCTGATGTATAAAACGTAAAAGGAAATATATGGATATACAGTGTTGAGGAAGATACTTTGAAACCATACCTTGCTGAGCTACAAGCTTCTCATAATTTAAAGTAACTCAAGTACAACCAAGTTGCTACTTTTGAAAAAAAGGGGTTAACTAACTTTTAGACAAGCTCATATAAGCACACTAATATAAGTAGCTGATGATAAAATAAAATAAAATAGTCTCATTGAACATTTCAAACAAAATAGCCAGAAATAAATCTTATGCTCACCAAAGCTATATTAATTATTCAAATAATACATTAAACACTGTAACAATTTGAAATAGTATTACAATTTAAACTAACTTTTCTATTTGAATAGATTTTAAAAGGAATTTATTATTGTGATTGTGAATTTTCAGCATCATTACTCCAGTCTTCAATTCAATTCAATTTAAGTTTATTTGAACACTAATAACAGCAATTATTATATGGTGCAATCACACTTGTAGCAATATTTGTTAGTTCTGTATGTTGTTTCAGGGTTAGCATCATCTGAGGTCCTCTGAGGGGTTGGCATCATTTCTTCTCAAATGGAGACATAATTAGCGTAGTTGCTGTTCCAACCAAGTAAAATTAATTAGTTTAACGCAAGCTAAAGAATAATAATGCGCATTTGATCAGATACAAATGCAGTTACAAATTATGAGATGCATTATTTGAATTATTGGCGAAAGAGATGTCTTTTTAATCTAGATTTACAACCCCGACTCCAAAAAAGTAGGACACTGTACAAATTGTGAATACAAACAGAATGCAATGATGTGGAAGTTTCAAATTTCAATATTTTATTAAGAATACAACATAGATGACATATCAAATGTTTAAACTAAAAAAATGTATAATTTTAAGGGAAAAATAAGTTGATTTTAAATTTCGTGGCATCAACACATTTCAAAAAAGTTGGGACAAGGCCATGTTTACCACTGTGTGGCATCCCCTCTTCTTTTTATAACAGTCTGCAAACGTCTGGGGACTGAGGATACAAGTTGCTCAAGTTTAGGAATAGAAATGATGTCCCATTCTTGTCTAATACAGGCTTCTAGTTGCTCAACTGGGTTAAATGCAGAGCACCAATTCCGAGTAAGGGTTACCATACCTGGCAATATGATGCAGTGCAGTCTAAGAGCCCGAAGATTACATATGGGAATTACATATGGGACACTGAATTACAAATGGGAAGATGGCGTTTCTAAGACACGGCGTGGCAAGAGCCATTCTTAGAACTAAAATAAAGCGACCTAGTTTTTATACATTTAATGAGTTTAGTTCCCTGATCAACTTTACTGCGCTTCTTATTAATTTTTACAAGTCGAAATATATGCAGAGATTTTTGATCTTCGGATATATGTTTGCCCTACTTTACGCTTCTAAGTAGAATGGGTCAGTTTGCTACGTATTCTGTTGTCTTAAAACACGGAAAAGCGTTAACACCGTCTGTATCGAGAAGTCCCACACGTGAGAGATCTATGCGGCCTAAGAGAAAGGTATTGCTTTACCTGATAACGACGCTTCTCCTTGCTGGCGATATTCAACTCAACCCAGGCCCCGGCGACACTGGATGTGCTCGGCGCGTTGTTTCGCCGGTATGTGTTGGTGATTTGCCTGGGCTTTCTGCGACAGCTGGCGGTCATCGAGCCGGGGTTGAATACGGCTGGGAGGCGCAGTCGGAATGTCGCCGTGTGTCAGCTGGCAAGCATTGTAAGATGGTGTATTCCCGGTCGGTTGCCGGTCTTCAGGCTGGGCCCAGGGCTGGCTATGGTCCAATTGTAACTGTATCGACTGGTCATTGTGCTTTGGCCGGGCAGTACATCGACTCTCCATCATGGAACGGCCGGTGAGAGGCATCGGAAACTGCATTACTTTCAAACTGTGAACCATTCTAAAGTAATCTGGGACCACGGGTCAAAACCGAAGGGTATTTTAGGAGGACATTTAAATATCCGAAGTGTGTCATCAAAACATGAACAAATTGAAAATCTACTTTTGGACTCTAATCTAGATTTCTTGTGTTTGTCTGAAACGTGGTTAACTAAAACTTCTCCTAGCGATGCTTTGGCAATGCCTGGGTATAAATATTACAGACAGGATAGGAAAATTGGTAGAGGGGGAGGGCTTCTTATTTATGTTAAAGATTATTTGACAAGTAAACAAGTCCATCTTGAGTGTTCTAATGAATTTGAATGTATCGCTGTTTTAATTACACTATCTCCGCAAATGTCTTTTATTATAGTTGCAGTGTATAGACCGCCCTCATCCGATATCTCATTCTTTGATCATTTTAAAAACCTCTTTAAAGTAGTGGATATACGTAAAGAGTGTATTGTTATGGGGGATTTCAATCTTAATTGGTCTGATAAAAAGGCCAAAAAGAAATTGAAGGAGATAACGTCTCGGTTACGTTCGTAACCCTCGTTCCCTGATGGAGGGAACGGAGACGTTATGTCGAACGACAAATGGGGTCTCACTTGGGAAGCCAATCATCTCTGAATTTAAGAGAAAACGTCAATGAAAATTGGCTAGTGGATTAACACACCTGAGCCACTCCCCGTGCCACGGGTATAAATAGGGCGACAGGTGCATCCACTCATTAGGTTTTACGCTGAGGAGCCGAAAACGTGTCCCGGCAACAGCGAACGGTTCAAGGTTGTGGCATGGGGACATAACGTCTCCGTTCCCTCCATCAGGGAACGAGGGTTACGAACGTAACCGAGACGTTCCCTATCTGTCGGTCACTATGAGTTATGTCGAACGACGAATGGGGTCCTTTGGAAAACGCCACAACCTGAACACCGTCACAACCCTGTGGCGCTGCAATTGTCGACAAGCCCTGGCGTGCCACAAAAGCTAAGCTTAAGGTTGTAACCTTCCCAAAGCCCCAGCGCAAATTCACTGACCTTGGTACCGAATGGGCCAAAGGGTGAGTACATCGCTGCTGGAGAAGGCCACGCTGCTGTTCCGCCCACATAAAGTTAATGGAAGGGATTTCAACCTTCAGAGAAAGATTGCTTCAAATCTTCCCTATTTGTTCTTTCAGCTGGCAAGACAATGGGGAAGCGAGCCTAGGAAAAGGTCGCTACGGAGACCACATCCTACCCGTAGGGAGGTGACATGTGGATATACCGATATGGACTGACCCAGGGGGCAGTACTACATATGGAAGGGGTCTCTGAGGCAGGTCCTACCTTGGAGTAGGGATGGAACGGCTGCCAGAAGAGACTGACAGGACGGGTCTGCCAAGGGAAAACACGGGTTTGCCAAGAGGGAAACCTTACCGTGGAAGAATACACATATGGGATTACCCGTAGGGAACCAAGCCATATGAACACCTAGCCCAGTACAGGGGCTGACCGGAACTCCGGGCATGCTAACACCAGTACTGGGCCTGGCGACAGACTGCTCCGCCAAGTCTGACTGCCGAGGGTGCTGGAAGATGCTCGACCAGGGTACGCCAACCGGGGAACTCTACTGGGAGAAGAAAGGCGCTCACATCCCCGTGTTAGGGGGAATGGCGCAGCAAGCGTGACACCCAGCCAGCCCTTCCCGCCAATTACCTGTTACCCAACACATGGGAAGAAACTGGCTCCACACGGAGGTTGTAAAACCTCGCAAAGGTGTTAGGTGTCGCCCAGCCCGCAGCTCGACAGATGTCTGCCAGAGAGGCGCCGTGCGCCAGTGCATAGGAGGAGGCCACACTCCGTGTGGAATGGGCCCTCACCCCCAGGGGGCACAGCTCGCCTTGGGAATGGTATGCCAAGGCGATGGCATCCACTATCCAGTGGGCCAACCTCTGCTTAGAGACAGCCTTCCCCTTCTGCTGACCTCCAAAGCAGACCAGGAGCTGCTCAGAGCTTCTGAAGCTCTGGGTGCGGTCCACGTATATGCGAATCGCTCTTACGGGACACAGCGACACCAAGGCTGGATCTGCCTCCTCCAGGGGCAGCGCTTGCAGGTTCACCAACTGGTCTCGGAAGGGAGGGGTGGGAACCTTGGGCACGTATCCAGGCCGGGGTCTCAGGACAACGTGAGAGTAGGCTGGCCCGAACACAAGGCACTCTTCACTTACCGAAAATGCTTGGAGGTCCCCGACCCTCTTGATGGAAGTGAGCGTGATCAGGAGCGCTGTCTTGAGAGACAGGAACTTAAGCTTGACTGAATCCAGCGGCTCAAAGGGACCCCTCTGAAGTCCCGCAAGGACAATAGAGAGGTCCCAGGAGGGAATCAGGGGTGTCATAGGAGGATGTAACCTTCTGGCACCCCTCAGGAACCTAACGATCAGGTCATGCCTCCCCAGGGACCGGCCGTCCACTGCATCGTGATGGGCTGCAATGGCAGCCACATACACTTTCAGGGTGGAGGGTGACAGCCCACGCTCCAACCTTTCTTGCAGGAAAGAAAGCACGACTCTGACCGGGCATCTCTGGGGGTCTTCTCGGTGAGAAGAACACCAATTCGTGAACAGACTCCACTTCAGAGCATAGGCCTGCCTCGTAGAAGGGGCTCTAGCCTGAGTGATAGTGTCTACCACCGCTGGGGGCAGATCACTTAGGTCTGCCGCGTCCCATCCAGAAGCCACACGTGGAGGTTCCAGAGATCTGGACGCGGGTGCCAAATGGTGCCAAGCCCCTGAGAGAGAAGGTCTCTCCTCAGGGGGATGCGCCAGGGAGGGGCTGTCACGAGGAGCATGAGTTCCAAAAACCAGGTCCGGGTGGGCCAATAAGGCGCAACCAACAGGACTTGTTCCTCGTCCTCCCT
Source organism: Carassius carassius (assembly GCF_963082965.1). NCBI lineage: Eukaryota > Metazoa > Chordata > Actinopteri > Cypriniformes > Cyprinidae > Carassius > Carassius carassius. The sequence continues at coordinate 31,699,092 of NC_081767.1, read as the reverse complement.
GACCTTGCACAGTGTCTGTGCGAGCAGGCTCACTGGGGGAAACGCATACTTGCGTAAAGCCTGAGGCCAGCTGTGTGCCAGTGCATCTGTGCCCAGGGGGGCCTGGGACAGGGAATAGTACAGCTGGCAGTGGGAGGACTCGTGGGAAGCAAACAGGTCTACCTGGGCTTCCCCGAATCGACTCCAGATCAGCTGGACCGTCTGGGGATGGAGTCGCCATTCCCCGGGAAAAGTGAGCTGTCGTGAGAGCGCGTCGGCTGCACGATTGAGCTCCCCCGGGATGTGGATAGCGCGCAGTGACTTGAGCCACGTCTGACTCCAGAGGAGGAGATGGCGGGCGAGTTGAGACATGCAACGTGATCGTAGACCGCCCTGTCGGTTGATGTACGAAACAGCCGCAGTGTTGTCCGTGCGGACCAACACGTGCTTGTCCAGCAACAGCGGACGAAACCGTCATAAAGCTAGATGCACTGCCAGCAACTCCAGACAGTTGATGTGCCAAAGCAGTCGAGGTCCTGTCCAGGACCCCGAAGCTGCCTGCCCGTTGCATGTCGCGCCCCAGCCCGAGTTGGAGGCATCTGTTGTGACAACAACGTGCCGGGACACTTGTTCTAAGGGCACGCCGGCCCGTAGAAAGGCAAGGTCCGACCAGGGGCTGAATAGGCGGCGACACATCGGTGTGATGGTGACACGATGTGTACCGCGGCGCCATGCCCATCTCGGGACTCGGGAGTGCAACCAGTGCTGAAGTGGCCTCATATGAAGCAACCCGAGCGGCGTGGCTGCAGATGCCAAATGCCCCAGGAGCCTCTGAAAGTGTTTCAGTGGTACCACTGTCCTGCCTCTGAAGGAACTCAGGCAGTTCAGCACTGACTGGGCACGCTCGCTGGTGAGACGTGCCGTCATACTCACCGAGTCTAACTCCATACCGAGATAAGAGATTCTCTGCACAGGGGAGAGCTTGCTCTTCTCCCGGTTGACCTGAAGCCCCAACTGACTGAGGTGCCGGAGCACGAAGTCCCTGTGACCACACAAGTCCTCTCGGGACCGGGCCATAATGAGCCAGTCGTCGAGATAGTTGAGGATCCTGATGCCCACTTCCCAGAGTGGGGCAAGGGCGCCCTCCGCGACCTTCGTGAAGACACGGTGGGACAGGGAGAGCCCCGAAGGGGAGGACCTTGTACTGCCGTGCCTGACCCTCGAAGGCAAACCGCAGAAACGGTCTGTGACGAGGGAGGATCGAGACATGAAAGTACGCGTCTTTCAGGTCGATCGCTGCAAACCAATCCTGGGGCTGGACGCATTTGATAATGCGTTCTGCGTCAACATCCTGAACGGGAGCTTGTGCAGGGCCCGATTCAAGACTCGCAGATCCAGGATAGGTCGAAGGCCACCGCTTTTCTTGGGCACGATGAAGTAAGGGCTGTAAAACCCTGTCCTCATCTCGGCTGGAGGGACCGGCTCGATTGCATCCTTCACCAGCAGGACAGCAAACTCCTCGCGCAAGACAGAGGCGTCCCGGACTGCCACCGAAGTCTCGAGCACGCCATTGAACTTGGGAGGTCGCCGGGCGAACTGAATCGCGTAGCCGAGTCGGACCGTCCGGATGAGCCAGCGTGACGGGTTGGGCAGCGAAAGCCACACTCCCAGACTCCGTACAAGTGGCACCAAAGGGACAGTCGACATACCCGCAGTGGTGCAGCGATGGGAAGTTGTGTCGGAAGGCCCAGAAGGCATTGCGTCCTGAGTCATCACAGCCACACTCCCAGTGTTCCCGGAGGAACTGGCCAGAGACGCGTGGAGAGGCGGCGGAACAGAAAGAAATATAAACTGAAGATTTTCCAACCCGGCCCTCCTCCGGGGGAAGGAGTGGCGCTGTCTTCGCCAGCTCCTGAAGAGCATTTCCCCACATCTCCGAGTTGCCCGTGTCAGGGCCGCTTAGTCGACTTCCTTGAGGACTTCGCAGCCGGGAGTGACACGGGGGCGCCGCTCTCCTGCGCGGGGCTCGACGCGTCGGCCTCGAAGAACTTTCAGCACGGGGCGGAGCTGGTGAGGAGGACGCAGGGGGGCGCCCACGGCGACGAGCAGGCTGAGGCAGTGCCTGCGACGGAATGGTGGCAACCGGAGGATCACGTCGTGGCGAGATGTGCTGTATTGCCTCAGTCTGCTGTTGTTCTGACAGCGTCGCCACACAGGACAGCCTGGGATATGGGAGCATCGAGAAAGTGCACTTTGTCAATGTCTCTCATACAGACCAGGCTGAACCAGAAACGGCACTACTGGACCACCAGAGTGGACATCGCCTTCCCGAGGGACTGCGTTGTGACTTCCGTCACCCAGAAGGGGGAGGTCAGTTGCCATGCGCAGCTCCTGCATCAACCTCGGGTTGGTTCTACCCTCGTGCATTTGTTAAAGCCTTGGCTTGGTGAGTTTGCAGGATAGCCAAGGCATGCAGAGCAGAGGCAGCTTGGCCCGCCGCACTGTAAGCCTTGGCAGCGAGAGCGGCCGACAGCTTACAGGCCTTGGGTGAGAGGCGCGGACTATTCCTCCCAGTGGCGGCGTTTTGCGGACACAAGTGCACCGCAATCACACTCTCCTGCTGGGGAATGTCAACGCACCCCTAGCTGCCCGCCATCGAGGGTAGTGAGGACGGAGGAACGAAATGAGCTGCTTCCGGCCATAAAAAGGGGACATCCACGACTACATCACTTCCCCATGCACATCCGGGAAGAAAGGAACCAGAGCAAAACGCGGTTGTGAGCCGCGCTCTACACCGAGAACCAATCAAACAGCCGTGAGCACTCAGGGCTGGGCGGCCACCTCCATCCCGATGCTCACAGCTGCCCGGGCAAGCACAGCTGTCAACTCTGGGTCCAATTCGGCAGTGGCGACAACACCCGAGGGGGGCAGCCCCGCCGAATCTTAATCCACAGAGGTCAACAGCCCATCCCCGATGCTGCAATCGACATCTGATCCCCGGCGGCAAACTGAATGACCTGTTGGGACTGCCATAAGACAGCCCAGCAAAATCACCCAGCAGCCGCACAGGACAAACACTGCGGAAGGGGTAAGAGGTCCGTGGGGCGTGGCCCGGCGGAGAAGCTCTCACTGTCACCTCCAAATCTCCCAGAGCACTAGCCGGCGGTCCTCTGCTCGTGACAGAGAAACCAGAATGGGTAGTGACAGAGGGGTCTGCTCCTTTCCCTTTAAGAAAGGAGAGACGCGATCGCAGCGTTGCCATGGTCACACACGCAGTGCGTGCATGAACCATCCACGAACGCGCCTTCAGCGTGCTGAATGCCCAGACACGGAAGACAACAAACGTGGCCGTTGTCAGAGAACAGGAAACGACCGTATCCAGAAGGACGCGGACGAAACGGCGTCTTTAAAAAGACGTGAATCGCCGCGATTTGCTCTTTTAGGAAATCTGCTCTCTTAGTTGAAGCGCCCAGGGGAATCGCTGAAAGGGACACCGCTGTTTGCGCCGTACCGCCAACCAGAACAGCTTCCCGACACAGCAGATGAATGGCTTTGTGGAGTATAACAGCTTTCATACAACCACTCGGCTCCGAAGCAAAAATCTAATGAGTGGATGCACCTGTCGCCCTATTTATACCCGTGGCACGGGGAATGGCTCAGGTGTGTTAATCCACTGCCAATTTTCATTGGCGTTTTCTCTTAAATTCAGAGATGATTGGCCTCCCAAGTGAGACCCCATTTGTCGTTCGACATAACTCGTAGTGACCGACAGATAGGGAACTAAATTGTATGATTTTATACAAATGATTAAGAGCCCCACACGTATTACAGCTACTTCGCGAACTATAATAGATCTTATCTTTACTAATAAACCAGATAGAATTACTAAGACTTTTAACTTTTTAACTGGATTATCAGATCATAATTTAACTCTCATATCTAGGAAGTTAAATAAAAATAGGTTTGTTTATCATGAAACCACACAGAATGAACAGAATTGTTCTTTTAGAATACCAAAAAAGGATATGAGTGCGTTAGAAGAAGAGCTTGGACAGATTGACTGGGAACCCCTTTTATCTACTGAAGATTTGGAAACAGGGCATAAAAAGTTTATAGAAGAGATAAGAAATATAAAAAATAAATATACAAATTTTGTTAGAAATAGGCATAGAAAGAACAATCTACCATGGATTTCGGAAGAGTTATGGATGCTCATGAAAAGGCGTGATAATGTTCTAAAAAAAAATATAAAATCTGGTTTACGACAGGATATAGGTGGTTAAGACATTACGGCAGGCTAAGGCACAATATTTTATCAATATTTTAAATGAGGCTAAAGGAAATGACAAAAAGGTGTGGCAAACTATTAATCAATTGACAAAGAAAGAATCTAAATCATGTACTAAATGTTCAGAATTAAATCATGAAGGAAGAATACTTAAACCTGATGAACTTATAGATACTTTTAATAATCATTTTGTTGACTCAGTTCAAAGATTGACTGATAAATTTGGTATCAGACATAGAGAACCTAACTCTGTTAACTCAGCTGAAACTGTTTTTTACTTAACAACAGTATCAGAGAATAAGATTCAGAATGTTATAAAAACCTTGAAAAACTCATACGCTAAAGATATAGACGGTTTAAATTGTAGTTTTTTTTTTTTTAAATAACTGTGAACATTTTTTTGTACCAATCACACACCTTGTGAACTTATCAATTAAGAAATCAATTTTTCCGAACTGCTGGAAAACTGGGATAGTTACCCCAGTTTTCAAAGCAGGTGATCCACTAAACGAAGCAAATTATAGGCCAATCTCAATTTTGTCAGATGTATCTAAAATAACAGAAAAAGTAGTAACTGAACAAATTGTAAATTTTTTAGAGACACAAAATAATTTATTGTGCCCTATGCAATTTGGGTTTCGTAAACAGCACTCTACCGAAACTGCTGTATGTTATCTCATTGAGCAAGTGCGATTAAAGTTAGATAAGGGTGGGGTTGTGGGTGCGGTGTTTCTTGATTTGCAAAAAGCATTTGACACTTTAAACCATAATATTTTATTATCTAAATTAACACATTTAAATTTTTCTGTGCAAACAATGAAATGTATTGAGTCTTATCTTACATCAAGGAAACAATGCACCCGGATTAAAACATGTATATCTTCAACAAGACACTGTTTAACAGGGGTACCTCAGGGGTCCATACTAGGACCTCGACTTTTTAGTTTGTACCTGAATGATCTTCCAGATGTTTGTTCTGATGCATTTATTCAAATGTATGCAGATGATACTGTGATTTATGTACATGCTAAAACAAATGAACAGGTATCACAAAAACTATCTGCTGTTATGACCAAAATCTCAGACTGGTTAAATCAGTGTTGTTTATCGTTAAACGTCCAGAAAACTGGTTATATGTATTTTAAGATTAGACAGATGGAGGAGGTTATACCAGATATATTAGTAAATGGTGAAAGATTACAATCTGTATCGGATTTTAAATATCTTGCAGTTATTTTAGATACTCAATTAACATTTAAAAAAATGTTTAAAAAATAGTTTGTACAGTTACACCCCAATTTAGAAATTTTTAATTTATACGGAGTCAACTTTCAGCAGAAGCTGCAAGAATCTTTCTGCACTCTTTAATCTTTCCTCACTTCTCTTACTGTATCACTTCATGGTCATACTTCTTGTATTCTACCGTGTTTAATTTGTATGTTATTGATAATTTGGTGTACTCCTGTCCAGGGACAGCAGATGAAATTTAGCTTTGTAGCTAATTCTGGGGTAATACTTTATTGTCCATTGTCCCTGTCAAATAAAGAATAAATAAAATAAATAAAATTAAAGATCATGGCCATCCAGTATGGTTTTCCAGTCTTGACCCTTACGCACAGAGATTGTTCCAGATTCTCTGAATCTTTGGATGATATTATGCACTTTAGATGATGATGACTTCAAACTTTTTGCAATTTGTCTCTTAGAAACTCCTTTCTGATATTGCTCCTCTATTTTTCGTCACAGCATGGGGGGAATTGGTGATCCTCTACCCATCTTGACTTCTGAGAGACACTGCCACTCTGAGAGGCTCTTTTTATACCCAATCATGTTGCCAATTCACCTAATAAGTTGCAAATTGGTCCTCCAGCTGTTCCTTAAAAGTACATTTAACTTTTCCCGCCTCTTATTGCTACCTGTCGTGAATTTTTTGAAATGTGTAGCTCTCATGAAATCCAAAATGAGTCAATATTTGGCATGACATTTGAAAATGTCTCACTTTCAACATTTGATGTGTTATCTATATAAAGTCTGTATAAATATAAGTTTATGAGATTTGTAAATTATTCCATTCCTTTTTTACTCAAAATTTGTCCCAACATTTTGGAGTTGGGTTTGTAAACAGAGAGAGTGTCTAAACCCTTAATGTTATCAGAAAGGCTATTCCAGAGTTTGGGAGCCAAACGTGAAAAAGCTTTACCTCTTTTAGTGGACTTTACTATCCTTGGAACTAGCCAAAATCCAGCGTTTCGTGACCTTTGGGAGCGTGATGGATTGTAGTGTGGTATGAGGCTAGTTACATGTAGGTACGCAGGAGCTAAACCTTTTAGGGCCTTATAGGTAAGTAATAATAATTTGTAACTGAAACGGAACTTAATAGCCAGTGCAGAGACTGTAAAATTGGGGTAATATGATCATCTTTTCTTGACCTGGTAAGGACTCTAGCCGCTGTATCTTGGACTACCTGTAGCTTGTTTATTGAAGATGCTAGACAACCACCTAGAAGTGCATTACAGTAGTCCAGTCTAGAGGTCATGAATGCATGAACTAGCTTTTCTGCATCAGATACAGGTAACGTTTTGTAGCTTGACAATGTTTCTAAGATGGAAGAATGCAGTTTTTGTAACATGGGAAATATGGTTTTCAAAAGACAAGTTGCTGTCTAATATAACACCCAGATTTTTGACTGTATAGGAAGTAACAGTTCATCCATCTTGTTGCAAACTGTAGTCTACGAGATTCTGTGTACTGTTGTTTTTTTTTTTTTGGTCCAATAAGTAATATCTCTGTCTTATCCGAATTTAATAGGACAAGATTATTGGTCATCCAATCTTTTAAATTTTTAACACACTCTGTTAGCTTAGATAATTTAGAAGTTTCATCTGGTCTCGTTGAGATATATAGCTGAGTATCATCAGCATAACAGTGGTTAATCCCGTATTTTCTAATAATATTACCAAGGGCTAACAAGAAGAAGACCTAGGACAGATCCTTGTGGCACTCCATAATTTACTGGTGATAAATGAGATGACCCCCCCCCCCCCATTAAAATAAACAAAAAAGGTAGCGTTCAGACAGGAAGGATCTGAACCATATAAGAGCCTGCCCTTGAATACATGTATACTTTTGTAATCAATCTTGGAGTATGCCATGTTCTACTGTGTTGAACGCAGCACTAAGGTCAAGTACAACTAGCAATGAGATGCAGCCTTGATCTGACACAAGAAGCAAGTAATTTATAATTTTAACAAGTGCAGTTTCTATCCTATGGTGGGGCCTGAAAAGTCTTCAGTGTTACATGATCCTTCAGAAATCATTATAATATATTGATTTGCAGCTCAAGAAACATTTTATTATTAGTGGTGCTTGCCGGAGGCAAGGCATCACTATTACTATTCGCCTTGACAAAACTTTGGCGCGCTACTCCTCCCGCATTTTTTGTCACAGACCCATGAATGAGATGTCAAAACGTGCGGCTTATTGAGGAGAGGTGTGCTATGACTTTTCTAAGCAATCTGACATACGATATTCGTACAGCGGACGAAGAAAATGTGTAAAAATATCCCATAGACTTAACATTGGAAAAATTATCTGACCTTATTTCTTTGGATCAGAAAGACATAGAGGCTTGGGAGTGGGCTCATTTGACTCGGCCTATCAAGCAGTCCATATGTAGTGACCTAACAACTTAATATCCATGCCCTAGCAACCACTTTTAGCACCCTAGCAACTGTTTAGCTACATTTAAAAGCTATATATCAGCAAAATAACAATACAGAAACACTGACTCTGGCTTTTTGGATTCAGGCTGGCCAATAGTCTTTAAATAACACCCCATAAACTATATAGCCACACCATAGCAACCATATAGAGCACCCTAGCAACCATATAGCAATATAAAGTACTTATATCATGGCTCCACATCATCACACAGGCATCATGGGTGGCTACAGGGCGCCGAGTTTTGCCACTGCAAGCACCACTCACATTTTCTTCAGGAAATGTACATTCTAGTTAGTGGTGCTTGCCGGAGGCAAGGCATCACTATTATTATCTCACATACTTATTAGTGGTGCTTGCCGGAGGCAAGGCATCACTATTATTATCTCACATACTTATTCTTCTTCTTCTTCTTCTAGATCCGTACAAATTTCGGCGCGTAACTAGTCCCGCAGTTTTTGTCACAGACCAACGAAACAGGCGTCAAATCGTGCGGTCTAATCGGGAATGGTGTGCTATGACTTTTATAAGCGATCGGGCGTACGATGTTCGTCCGGCGGGCGAAAAATCGGGCGATAAATCCCATAGACAATGCATTGCGGCCAACTTTGACGGATCATAGCTCCAAGAGAGAATTTCGCAGAAACACGTGAATCACTACATTTGGAGAGGCTATCAGGCTGTGCGAGAACATACCCCGCATTGGGGTATAAGTTGTACCCCTGGGGCGCAATAGCCCCCCAAATTTGCCCCTAATACAAAGTATAGGGAGGGCTACTATGGGAAATTACATAGGGATTTTGTATTGAACATAACTCAGGATCACAGTGTCATAGAGACAAGGGGGTGGGCTCATTTGAATCAGGCAACCAATCAGTCTCTCAGGATCACTGTGAATCTATCAAGCCACGCCCTAGCAACCATGGAGAGCGCCATAGCAACAAGCTCCATAGACTTCCATTGAAAAAGATCAAATGAATAACTTTGGATAGAAGTGTCATAGAAACATGAGGGTGGGCTCGTTTGACTCGGGGCAGCAAATGGCCAATCACGAATCACCTTCGTGATTCACCTTCAACACTTCATAGCCACGCCCTAGCAACCATTAAGAGCTACCTAGCAACCTAAATCCAAAAATAGATATCTTAACATCTGAAAGACATAGAAGCATGGGGGTTGGTTTATATTGTCAAGCAGCCTTTGAAGTATCAGCATTGGCCGCTGCAAGGCCACTCCCTAGCAACCAACCAGAGTACCCTAGCAACCATTTTTCAAGACCTATATCTCTGCATCAGAACATTGTACAGACATGGGAGTTGGTTTATATTGGCAAGCAGCCTTTGGAGTATCATCATTGGCAGCTGCCAAGCCACTCCCTAGCAACCAAATGGAGTACCCTAGCAACCGAATTGCATGACCTATATCTCTGCATCAGAACATCGTACAGACATGGCGGTTGGATTTTTTCACTCATGGTACCAAACTGGACTTCCAACATGCTAGTCATGCTAGCAGTGATTAGCTACATGCTAATAGTGATTAGCTTAGTGCTCAAATGGGCTAAGGACTCTATAACAACTACATAGTGACCATCTGTGACAACTACCATCAACCTAGTAACATCATAGCAACCACCCAGGATACCATAGCAACTGCCTAGCAACCAGCCAAAACTCCCTAGCAACTGCCTAGCAACACCTTAGCAACCAACCCAAGTACCTTAGCAACTGCCTAGCAACCACCCAGGTTACCATAGCAACCACCCGAGTTACCATAGCAACCGCCCTAGCAACCATCATTTGGACCCTAGCAACCACCCGGGGTACCCTAGCAACCACATAGCAGCACCTTAGCAACCGCCCCAATTACCCTAGCAACCACCCTGGGTACCTTAGCAACGGCCCTAGCAACCATCATGGGGACCCTAGCAACCGCCCTAGCAACCACCCCGGGTACCCTAGCAACCACATAGCAACACCCTAGCAACCACCCCGATTACCATAGCAACCACCCAGGGTACCCTAGCAACGGCCCTAGCAACCATCATGGGGACCCTAGCAACCGCCCTAGCAACCACCCTGGGTACCCTAGCAACCACATAGCAACACCCTAGCAACCGCCCCGATTACCCTAGCAACCACCCTGGGTACCCTAGCAACGGCCCTAGCAACAATCATGGGGACCCTAGCAACCGCCCTAGCAACCACCCCGAGTACCCTAGCAACCACATAGCAACACCCTAGCAACCGCCCCAATTACCCTAGCAACCAACCTGGGTAACCTAGCAACGGCCCTAGCAACCATCATGGGGACCCTAGCAACCGCCCTAGCAACCACCCAGGGTACCTTAGCAACCACAAAACAACACCCTAGCAACCTCCCTGATTACCATATAAACCACCCTGAGAACCCTAGCAATGGCCTTAGCAACCGTCCTGAGTACACTAGCAACCACCATAGCAACCACCCAGATTACCCTAGCAACCACACTGGGAACCCTAGCAACCACCCTAGCAACCTCATTGCAACACCCTAGCAACAGAGGGGTGAGTTTTGCCACTGCAAGCACCACTCACATTTTCTTCAGGAAATGTACATTCTAGTTATTATTATTATTATTATTATTATTATTATTATTATTATTATTATTATTATTATTATTATTATTATTATTATCAATGTTGAAATCAGAAAGAACAGCACAACACCAGAGAAAACAATTATATTTTTGACCGGCAAAATATCAAGTTTTTACCTGTTTTAACAGGTAAAATATTTCATTTTTGTATTAATAATTTCATTTATTTATTTAAATATTTATTATACGATTCAAAATACATCAAAATATTACCACAAATGATATTTTTGTAGCTATTATTGTGTCAGAATAAACTGGAATAAATACTGTCATTAATAATAACAATAATAACAACAACATCAACAAACATGTTTTTTTGTTATTCTGTAAAAAAAAAAAATTAAGATAAAGCAATTTTCAATAACTGTCACAACTGACACTTTAAATGTATCTGTATCATACTGATCATGCAAAAATATTTCGTCATCTCAATATTTCTTTTTATTTTAATTTTTTTTAAGTTCAACATCATGGTCTCATCATTTTAGCACTGTGGTCAAAAAGCAGGGCGTAAGATGTTTTTTCCCATGAGCTCATGATGTCTGGCATGTCACCACTGATTCTGACAAACTACAGATACTGCATTCAGAGTATTCTCATCAGCTGCATGGCTGCAGAGGCAGGTGAAGACAGCAAGGTCCATCACCGGCCACAAGCTACCAGCAAGACAACAATAACATCAAAGACATTTATTCAGACTGATGTAGTAGAAAGTCCAGATCCATCTGAACCCCCCCATCATCCGCCTTCTCCTCCAACATCTGCTGCAGAAATGTCCAAAGACCGATAGCTTGTGTGAATGTGTTAGATTAGTTTATATGTCTTAGATTTATCTAATAAAGCCTTATTCTTATTGAAAAGAGAAGTATCTTTTGTTTTCTGCTTACAAGTTAACTGCCGATCTTGTTACTGTGCTAATTAATAGTGTTTTCACTATACATTGGATATTAATATCCAGCGCAGATTTTATGTAAAATTCACTCGTTCAGTGAATCGCAGGGCATCTTAGTGATCAGCCGTGAAAACAGTGATTCTGTTCAAATTCCCTTTAAAATCTTAAATGATTCCCTTTGAGCTAAATTGACCTGTTTCCCTTAAATACCAAACATCCCAAACTATGGAGGTCAATTTTTTCTTTTTCTTTTTGAAGTTTTGAACCCATAAATTGCAAAAAGTCTGATATCACAGCAAAGTCCAAACAATACACAAAGCACACTGAGAGGACGTAGTTAGCAGCAGCAGCATGAGCCATGTTTGCAGGACTGCAGTGATAGATGGCCGTTATATTGCATTCATTTCCATATATTTACCCGTTCTGTGATTTGACTGACGAGCACATGTTAATGGTTTATTGGACCTTTGGTTTGGCTGCCCACTCATGTACTGACAGGCTTCCAATGCAGCACTGACACAAATCAAGGCCACGGTTGCCCCTCAACAAATCAGCATTGGCACATGTATCTGGACTGAAACACAGAGGTGTTTGGCTTATGTCAATAAAAGCAGCGAGAGTAAAGCCCCGTGCATAAAGCTGAAGGTTAGATACACCATTAGCTCAACCCAATGTGTCTTCTATCACATAGTAATGAGTACAATATGCTCTTCACACACTGTTGTTGCATAAATTGGCAGTGCAATTGAGAGAATTGCATGATTCAGAGTAAAACAAACTATTACATAGCAATCCAGTGACTCAAATACATGCAAAGATGAATAATGTTTGAATTACATGCGAGAGACTATATAATTTATATATTATTCGTATGCTTGGAATTAAAATGATTAATCTAGTTTTATCTCTATGTGCTTTTATGTGCTCATTTAAGGATTGGAAACAAAATGCAGTATTTTTTTGAACAGCTGTGATAAAAATGTAAAAAAAAAAAAAAAAAAAAAAAAGCTCTGCCAAATTAACTAAAACTGACACACACACACACACACACAGTATGTTTTATCTTTTACCCATATATATATATATATATATATATATATATAGGTTATGAATGGTCAGCATGGTCGGTAAAATATTTTTATTTTATTAAATATTGCATTTATTTATTTTTTCTGTTTATAGCATTTTTCAAAGCTCCCTTCCCATTCAAAGCCTCTGAACATATGAAGTTACATACTGTAAGTGTAATATTTGTAGTGTTGTGATCATAGCTCCCTTATGTATTCATTATAATTCATAGTTTCATATACAGCATATTACAACTGATGGATTATGTGTGTTTTGGGAAAATACAACCCACTGTTTATGCAGCTTTAAAATAAATGATATCTTTGTTTTGTGCTGTGATTTTATAGATATGAAACATTACACTCTCGGAAGGAGTCATTTTAGTGCTTTATGTTCTGTATATGAGTTTGAGGATATAACTTGTTAACAGTAATTTGTTTTTAATGTGTTATTTCTCACAGGAGCTCTTAGATTCTCAGTGAGTTAATAACAGAACACTAAAGCTCTTCATCACAACAAACCACGTGATTGTTGCTGAGAACGACTGTGTTTCTTGGGAAACACACTTCATTTATAATCCCGGACTCAATCATACACACTGTGTTCAGATGAATTATTGTGTTCTGTTTGTGATTACTAAGACTAAAACACAGAGTGCCAAAACTGACAGTCACTGAACAAAGAAACAAGTTTCTGTATGTTCATTCTTAATGCATTATTTGCATTATTTACTGGTTAAATATTATGGTTCTAGCTATATTTTTTTAATTAAAAACATGCATTCTATCTATCTATCTATCTATCTATCTATCTATCTATAGATAAAATAGATAGTTCCTTCTTTTTAAAGGAACAGTTCACCCAAACATCTAAATTTGCTGAGAATTTACACACCCTCCGGCCATTCAAGATGAGTTTGTCTTTTCATCAGAACAGATTTGGAAAAATTGTGCATTCCATCACTTGCTCACCAATGGATCATCTGCAGTGAATGGGTGCCGTCAGAATGAGAGTCCAAACAGCTGATAAAAACATTACAATAATCCGCATGAAATCCACACCACTGCAGTCCATCAGTTAATGTCTTGTGAAGCAAAAATCTGTGTATTTTTTAAGACAAAGATCCATCATCATGACGTTTTTAACTTCAATCCAGTCTATAATATTGGTTTCTCCAATGAAAAAAAGTCATCTCGTCTGACTCAGAAGAGAAATATACATACTTTATATCAAACACCATTTACAAGCAGAAACAGCTCAAAACAGTTCTTAACAAATATGTGGGTGGATTTTGATGTGAGAGGACAACAGGGGATGGACTTTTTCATCTTTTATTGTAGATCCGTATTTTGGCCAGAAGTATTGGTTTAAAAACATGCAGCTGTTCACTTCACAAGATGTTAATTGATGGACTGGAGTGGTGCGGTTTACTTGTGGATTATTGTGTTGTTTTTATCAGCTGTTTGGACTCTCAAACAGAAGACTAAGACATAACATACTTGCGTACAGTACACCTGTTTTTTTCTGAGATTCCTAATGAAGGAAAATGTTGCCTTTTTTATAGTAGAGTCTAGATGAAGAAAGCAATCACAAGCAGCTTTATTGTGAACAGAGAACAGCACACACACACACACACACACTGAATGACAGGCTGTAAGTCTGACCTTTGACTCTCTTCCACTGTAGTTATTGTCTATCCACTATCCAAGCAACATTTATCACCAAAATTAAAGTTCAATTTTGCTCTCAAAATTGAAGTTCAGTGACCTAAAGTTAAACAGAACTTGCAGTAGTTTGTATGTCCACAGAGGCCTGCATGGTCTAAAAGCAAGTAAACGCATGCACTGCAATGGATGTGAACCTAGTAAAATTCTATAATGGTGCTTGTAATTATTTTCTTTCAACGTCTCCACAGGTATGGTCAAGAAATCATTACTTAGACCTAGAAAACTTTTAATTTATTCAAAAGATTTCAGTCTCTGAGGGTTGTAAGTAAGAGTTCAAACTGAAGGCTCCCTGGGGAACCAACAGGTCAATGTTTCACCATGAATAAGCGGCTTTCTTTTGTCTCGGATTTTGTGACACTTTTAAATGTGCTTAGCGAACATAGAAGAAAAAATATGCCTAAATATGTTTTCACTGAAATCAAGAGTTCTCTGCATAATGACAAATGTACTTTTGACAGTTGCTTCAGTACATTTACACTCAATACTGTTAAGTAAAGCCTTAAATCATAAATGTATCTCACGTTTAGAGATAGGTTCTAATTTCTGCATCATTTACAATTGTTTTCAAACAGGTTTCCAACACACTTTTACCCGCCTGCCTTTGGTCAGCCAAATGGATAGCCCCGCCCAAAACTCACGCCATTGGTTGAGTCTGTGTTGTTCTCTAGGTCTCATAAAACACAGAAGGCAATACTTTCACAAAACCAACCTATTATGACTTCTAGATGTCTCAAAATATTTAAGTGTGACAGAAGAAAATATTTTAACATCGACAAATGACACGCTTCAACTTTAAGCCAAAGGGCAAAGAAGATTTTGCCCTTCACTCAACCCAAATAACAGCGGATAACCATAAAATGTCTGGAGCAGCCAGAGAGGGCATCTAAAAGAAGATATGCATATCTGTGAAGCCAGTGATAGGAAAGTGTAGAATCTCAAGAATTCAAAAAGGGAAGAAAGTGTCTGAGAGAGTGCAAGTAAGCTGAGGCCAGTTCCTGTCATCATCTGCCTCAGGTAAGGGGCTTTTTCCAGGAGACAGAAGGATAAAGAGATTAGAAGTAATTACATTCAGGGAAACCTACTGAGCGAAAATGAACAAGTTTGGAGTTAAAGCTCTTAAAGTTCAGTGAGCCAGGAAAGTAAAAGGCAGCAGAAGGTTGAGAAAAGGGGTCATTAATAACTTCTGAAACATACAATGTACCTTTTAACCTCAAATGGATGTTTCTGTACGATAATGGATATTTAACAGGTCCCTTGTTATCTAAAGTGATCAAATAATGACAATTTTTTTCTTTTCTTTTTTGAAAAGATAAAAGAGGAGCAATACTAAAAAAAGACCAATAATTGAAACTAAACTGCAAAAACAACTTATTTTTCAGATCTTCATTTTCTTTAAATATGTTGTCTGGACTGTCTAATGTTTAATGGTCAAAATTCAATCTTGCACAGTAAAATATTTTGTCATTTTAAAGTATAAAATAAAATGTAAAAATAAATAAATAAAATGAAAACGCTACAGTAAAATTAGATTAACTGTGAATTAATTGACCAAAACCAGTATATGCAATTTCACTAAAAAGAAAAGCAAGTTTTCAAAATTAAAAGGATGAATTATCTTAGAATTTCTAAAGAAAATTTTCTTTAATTAACAAGAATGTGTTTTACTTTCCAAACCATAGGTTAATACCACTTAGAATTAAGCAGCTAATAAATTAACTGTAAAATAATGATTTTGATTGTGTAGTCAATAAAACCAAATAAATAAAAAAACTTCTCTACATTTTCTCCATAGAAAAAAAAAAAAAAAAGCCTGGTAATTTCTCAACTGATATGAGTGACACGAACATGGCAGGGTCTTCTAGCTAAGCAGCATGAGGGTAATGTAATTTACTATTGTTTAACCTCACTCTGCCAGGTCTCCTGTTTTAATAGAGTCTCAGATTAGTTTCCTCTAACACATGTAATTGAATAAGTGATGAAACATATTACTACTATCCAACCACAAAGACATGTCAACTTTTTTTTTTTTACTTTTTTCCTTCTCTAATTATAACAGTTTTCATCTCAATATCTACATTTAGCTGTAATGTCAAACATCATTTTTAGAAAAGTATACAATGCTGTTTTGATGAGTCAACTCAGATGATGGTGCCTGTATGACACTTTGCCAAATGCCTGTCATTGATGTTTCTGAGCCCTTCATCCAACATTTTCCCCCAAAATATTATCATATACTACTACAAACCAATCGAATCCGTCTGTTGTCATGTCTGTTGTCATGTAATATTATTTTCTAATGTGATGTCATATAATAAATTATATAATAAAAATATTGGATCTGTTCACACACACAGACAGATTTTTATTATATAATCACATTATAATATCACATTATAAACTAATATTATATAAAACAGAATTATTTGATAATTTGGTAGTAGTAGATTATATATATACAAATATAATATATAAAAAATACAAAACTACATAGAAATGTAAAACAAAACAAAAAACTGATCACAGAATGTATAAACTATTTTTCAGAAATGTTAAGTAATTAACATTTATCTCACTTTATCCACTATTTCACTGCAATGAATTATGAATTATGTATCACTCCCTTAGAATTATATATATATATATTACACACACACACATATATACCGTGTATACACACACATATATATATATATATATATATATATATATATATATATATATATATATATATATATATATATATACATATATACACTCACAGACATACAAATAATAATAATACTATATATATATATATATATATATATATATATATATATATGTGTGTGTGTGTGTGTGTGTGTGTGTGTGTGTGTGTGTGTGTGTGTGTGTGTACACATAAATAGAAATAATAATACCAAGAATAATTAAATAACAAATTTTGTGTAAAATATAACTTTTTTCCAGAAATGTTATAATGTACATTTGTCTTATCCACCACATCACCTTGTAAAAAAAAAATATAGGGTATGTGTCTTACTGGCTTGGAATTTGGCCAAAAAAACAACAACAACAAAAAAATCTTACAAAGCACTCCCCTTCCTTGTGGAGCAGACCGGTGTGCACCTTAAATGCTGTCTACGTAGGCAACTCACTAGGTTTTGAAACAGAGCTACTGAAAAGACAGCTCTGGTTGGTATGGAAACAGATAGCATTCCTCTTCCTCTCTGTGTTTCACAGCTGCATAAGGTCAAAGATCAGCCTGTCAGCTTGAGAATCGAAGGTGAGGGTCTTCTACTTGTTCATCACTAAACCTGCTGAACAGATTGTGCTGCAGTGATCTACAGTTTATAACCTTTACCATGAGAAGCTTTTTATTTTTGCTGTGAGAGGCTTTGAAAGAATACTTTGAGAAATTATTGACAATGTGAACCTCTAACCTCCTGCTCCAACAAAACTGTAAATGAGCATTCAAGCACACGTCAAGTGAGGCCATGCATTCTAATTATAGACAAGAATGAAGAAGAAAAAAATAATAATTAGATGGATGGCTGTCACTTGTTATGCAGAAAATGGATTGTTTGGGTATGTAGGATATCCTAACTCTAAAAAAAATAAGGTTCCAATTTATCAGGACCTGCCGATTTTAAAACGTCTAACGATTTAAGGCCTTTGCAAACCTCAGAGATGTTGAGGATTTGAAAGCCACTTTCTTGTGTGATGTGTTGAGAGAACAAAGTGTCAGAGTGCTGTGATAGACAACACAGATACTGGCTGTCCATCCAAACTCACTAACTCTAAAGCTTTGGCAGATTTTACCTGCTCAGCAGATGACAGAAAACGGGTCTGGGTGTCATTTCAACTCCATTGTCATCTATTCCCAGAAAGAAGAGCAGAAGAGGTCTTTTACTCTGTGGTTTTGTTTTAAGTTTTAAGTCTTGACAATCACTGAAAACACATTAGCTAAACTTCCATCTTACAATACAGTATGTGTGCTAATATGAGAACGGAGTCATACTATATACTCACCCTCATGTCATTCCTAACTCACATGTTTTTAATTTATGTGGAGTACAAAAGAAGACAGACAGTTAGACATGATGTTTGCATGGCTTTTTTTCCAAACAATGAAAGCTTGCAGTACAGTGGCTGTTTAAGCTCAGAAAAGACAAAAGGAAACTGTATGATAACGCTGTATGAAAAAGACAAAGGATAAATTTAGTCACTGTTCACTGAAAATCATCTTCTTTGCCAGAGCACTCAAATTTAATTAGCATATTATAATAAATGCATGAATATGCAAAATGCTACATTGATGTCAATGGTGACAAATGATAATGGCAAGTTGCATGACTGATGATAATGCAAGTTTCACTATGTGGACATGTGGATGAGATCTATGTGCTATAACAATTTTCATTGAATAATTTATGTTTTATTATAAAATAATGATGAATTATTAATAATGAATTTTTGTGAAGTTCCTCATAATAAATTTCAGTGATTATCGTATAATAAAGCAAAAGATAAAAATCTAAAATAATACTGTGAGTGTGTGGTACATATTTGTATTTATACATTTTCTGGTGAAGTAGCTTATATAATACATTTCTTTGAATAATAATGTAAAAGATAAAATAGTTTAAAATACTACTATAAAAAAATATTTTATCATTTTCAGAACTGAGTGAAGTTAAGTTTTGATATAGCTACTTTATTGGTATGATAAACAATAGTAATTTTGTCTGCCAAAGTGTTTACAGCTTGCACACAGTTAAAAAGAAAGCACCTGAATGAAAGAAATAAATAACACACTAAATACATAGTTACTAAAAGATTAATATATAAGTTGCCATATTTAAATTGTAATGAGAAGGGTAACTATTTCAATTACTTTATTAAAGTAATGTAACAGATTACATTTGATTACTTGTTGGATTACTTATCTAAATTTCTATTGAATGTTTTCAAATGTTAATCATTTTGAAACATTTAAAGTAGGCAAGGTTAACCTTACGGTATTGTCACAAAGAAAAATCAAATGTAAATCCACATGAGGAAGGCTTAGCACACGTGAAAACATAGGCGAGATCTGACCAACACTAACTGAACAGACAGGAACTTAAATAATAAACTAGAACTAACTAGACAAGAAGGAAAACAAAGTAAAAAAATAAATAATAATAATAAACTACACAGGAGAACAGTAAATGAAAACAACTCAAAGTCTATGTAAACAGAACATAACCATGAAAATCAGACTTTCAGAATCCTTCATCATTTGAATTAAGACTCTAATCTTTTATTTTTAAAGCACATCCACAGAATACATAGATGTGTTCTTGTGGCTTAATGATAGAGCATTGGGTTAGCAGGGGAAAAGGTTGTGGATCTGGTTCCCAGAGAACACACATACTGGAAAAAATAAAATTAAAAATAAAATTTGTATAGCCTGATTGCACTGTAAGTTGCTTTGGATAAAAGTGTCTGTCAAATGCATAAATGTAAAACCATAAGAAGATATAGTTTAATAGCTATAAGACTGTTTTTGAAATCACATTTTTGCACAGCGCAGGCATCTAACAGTTAATATTTATTTAAAAAAAAAAAAAAACATAAACCCAACATAAGAAATAAAACAGTTATCCTATAAACATGTCATATTCTGTGTCCTGAGCTCCTGAAACATTGCTGTCTCATATTTAAGAGTAGTCAATGTGTCACGAATGCACATACAAACAGAGATCCAATAGCAGTGTTTTAATTGGGTAATCCAGGATCATAAAACAGCCAGGCCAAAGTCAAAATCTGGGTAATCAGTCCAAAGCAAGAAACACGAACAAGCCAGGGAACACGAGAATACAGGGTGACATTAAACAAGGACTTCATGAAAATGATAGAAACAAACAGGGTATATATATATAGACAGGTGAAACGATGAAAGTGGGAACAGCTGAGTGCAATAAACAGGTGTGCAATTAACAGTGATGAATCCAGACAAAGGCTGGTGGGAAATGTTGTACCTGCAGTGGGGTGACTATATGGGGAAGTGAGACCATTAGTGGACACCCAGGGATACACACACAGACCAGACACTGTGACACAATGAAGTTTGGGAAAGAAATCAATTAAATACGTATGTGGGTTTGTGTGAAAATATTCAGATGTAAGCCGCTTTGTAATCTTTGACAATTTCATAACAGTAATTTAATTACACATTTATTTTCTCAGTAACTGTAACTGATTACGGTTACATTTATTTTGTGATTAAATAACATAATTCTGTTATGCCATTAATTACCATGGCATTAATAAAGTGGTGTAAATGACTAAGAGTGTTTTTTAAATGAGAGCCCACGGCCGATGGATGATCCTGAATCCCTGGCAGGAGATCTGACCTCGTCTTACAGAAGCTCCACTTCACTCAAGTGTGAGCAAATGCATTATGCAGCCAAATGGCGAGAGCGCTGTCGTTTCCGGAAACATCAGACACTTCCAGAGTCACTGGTTGTCATCACGTGTGTCCATGTGTGAAACTGTGGGAGGAGGGCATTCATTCGCAGTGAATACATTGAGAAGAGTGACACTTAGCACAAGAGAAGTGTCTAAAGTGGGTAACTGCAGTACGCTGGGAGAGTGAGACAGCCTCCACACAATACACTCTGGGACTGCACGGCTCAGTTAAACTCCTCTTTGAACATGTTTGAAAGAGTATCAGAACAGAGATTCTGAACAATACCATTTCTTTCCTTTTACACTTGCTACGCTGCCGATGTTTGAATGGTTTTATGTCAGATTATAATGAGGGAGCGCTTTAAAAAATGAAGCTTTATTCAGACAATATGAGAATTAAGAGGAGGACAGTGCAGACCCTCGTTAGAAACTAAATTAAGTATTAATCAAAAGTTCAAAGCTCGTTCATCTTATCCTGTCAACAGAGGTGGAAAGTAACGAATTACATTTACTCGCGTTACTGTAATTGAGTAGCTTTTTTGTGTACTAATACTTTTTAAAGTAATTTTTTAAATCTGTAATTTTACTTTTACTTAAGTATATTTTGTTTAAAGTATTGTACTTCGCTACATTTTAAAACACATTAATTACTGAGTAAAAAAAAAAAAAAAAAATTCGCTCCCTGGAAACTACGGCAGTAAATAATGGGCAGGAGGGCAAACTGGCGCTAAAATCACAAGAAAGATGCAGACGGTCAAAACGGGCGTTAGTGGTGCAGACACCGCTGAAAACGAAATCCCGTCATATTCTGAAGTTGAACTCGAAGAAAATGAAGTGAACCCCTGGCCATATGTATGCTCTATTATGCAGTGTAAGCTGTACTTGCCTAGGAAGACCAAACTAGCAGCTTATAAAATCTCGACAAGACATCAACCCTTCGCAAAATGTAGAGGTAAGCTAAATAATTGAATCGTTGCATTGGTGGTTAAAATGAAGCTTTGACATTTTAGCAAGAGGTTTTGCACAAATTAGCCAAAAAGACAGTGGTGAGGAGTGTGCTATATATATATCGTCTGCGATAATATAATATTTTTTGTTTTAATGATGTGCGCGCGCATTTATAGTGCGTTCTTTCACTGTGTGATTCAGTCTTCTAAAATGCATTTAGAATGATCACAAAATTGAAGATATAGGGGCAGAAAATTCACATATTTATATAATTTCATATATTAAATCAAAATCACACAAAGAATGCCGTCTTTTCCTCCAAAAATCATCATGAATATATACATACATATATCAGTTCAGTAAACAAGTTAATTAAGAGACTTGCGTTTTAGACACCATATTGCCTTTTTAGCTCTATTTCTACAACAGAAAATTATTCCAAACACAGCCACCAAATCACAGTTTTGCATCTCTGAGCAACGTGACAGTGTTTCGTTCCTGAATTAATCAACCGTTTAAATGGTTTGGTTCAATCGCAATGACTCACTTATTAACAGTGACTTGCTGACACATACTGGCCATTTTAATTTCACATTTAAAGTATCTTTTGATTTTTTTTAAATAATGAATTTCTTATAATTTCAAATGAGTATTCAACATTTTATGTCTTGTATATCAAAACATTATTCATGCATTTGTAACTGCAGATTAAATGCATTCTTGTCCTGCACTAAACAGTGTAATACATCTAAATGCCACTTCCAATGAATCTTCTGCATTTCCTCTGCATTAAAAGAGGAGTTTGTTGATACTGATTTGCCTGGTAACAGCCCAAATGTCTTATTATTATAAATAACTGATTCCTTTAATTAAAAACAACTAGTTTGAGATTAATAGACCTATCCCAGGGGTGTCAAACTCAGTTCCTGGAGGGCCATAGCCCTGCAGAGTTTAGTTCTAACACTGCTCCAGCACATATATCATGTAGTTTTCAAATAAACCTAAATGATTAGATTAGCTGGATCAGGTGTGTTTAATTAGGGTTAAATCTAAACTGTGCAGGACTATGGCCCTCCGGGAACTGAGTTTGACACCCTTGGCCTGTCCCATTTTTGACTCCCTCCCACTGTTAAAATGTAACTAAGTAATTTTTACTCTGAGTAAATTTTAAATGAGCTACTTTTTACTTTTACTTGAGTTGATTTTTAGACTGGTACTTTTACTTGTACTTAAGTAAAATTTCATTAATGTAATGGTACTTTTACTTGAGTTGAATATTTTTGTACTCTTTCCACCTCTGCCTGTCAATCAAATCTCAACAGTATGTGAGCGACTGCTATACAGAAACAAAAATCAGCTCAAATACAGTCACGTTACTAAAAATACAGGTTAGTGGTGTTGCTACATTTAGTTAGTTACTCTTCAACACTTCTAATAATGTGTCTGGTGTTCTGGATAGACCCCCATCTGATGTGAGATGAAAAGCAAACAGTGGCAAATAGAAAATCAGTGTTTTAAGAGATTGAGAAGACCTCATGGACTGCTGTGGTCGAGGATTTGTGAACATGTCACCATGCATGCCCCTCAGAGCCAGACAGGAAGGTCTTGACAGAAAAGAAATGAATGTATTTTAAAGGAGCATTGGGGTGAAAGTATAATAGAAGAATACTATAAATACCCACCGGCAACTGGCCACTGTAAGATGATCCATGTCCCAAAGGCCCAGAACAGCCGAGGTGTCCATTATACAATTTAGCAGTGAAAGACCTGCTGTGCCGCTAGGACATCAGTGATTCTTCTGACTCTTATAAGGTCTGACATCTGGTCTGATCGTTACTGCACTGGATTCATCAAGGTCGTCTTGAATGGGATTTTCTTATAAAACACCTGTTGTGAATCAGAAGCACGTAAGAATGGATGTGGAAATCTCAAGATTCGATAGTTAAGTCCAGTATTTCAAGGTGCACTTAAAAAAAAAAAAAAAAAAGAAAGAAATTACTGCAAGCAAACAGGAAATAAATTACCATATTTTTAGGAATAAAGTCGTATATAAATCAGGTGAATGCTATATGAACCCCTCTGTTAAAACCTTCACAATACAGTCAGGAATAAATCCTGGAAAGTGTGTTATTACTGAACCAAATTGCTTTAAAAGATATGTTTTGTAATTGAAATCTGCAGACAGCTGAATTGTAATAATAAATAAAAAACACTTAAATGTGTATTTTAGAAGTTTTCTTTAAACCAGTCTAAAAGAACATAAGATATGGAAGAAAAATAGCCCAAAATATCAATATTAACCTGAAGTTTGAAAAATAAAAAATAAAGTACGTTTTTGAAATATTTTCAACATGCTGACAAAAAGCTGTTTTATTATGGGTGGATGGATGGATTTTTTTTACCATCCATCCATTTTAATCCATGTATTTTTGCATAAAATTACAACATCTAGAGAAGATACAGAATATTTAAATACAGAAAAATAATGCAAAATGTTTCATTTACATACATATTTTACTGCATAATATGCATAGTATATACTGCAGAAATGGTAAATAATTATTCATTCAATTTATCAATTATGAATTACTTTGATCAGTGTGATATTATAATTTAGTTTTTGCTGCTTCACTTTCTAAACTGTGCATCAGAAAGCAATAAAATGCACCGACAATCATCTAGAGATGAACAGAAATATCATTACACTTTACTAGTCATTTCATTAACAGATCAGTAACTTATTAGCCTGTCATCTCAAGTTCTCTGCTGTGGCAATGTCAGCTTTGAAAAGCACTGAACACGACTTACAAAGCCTTGACTTGTCATTTCAACTTCCTACAAACCACCACCAGGCAATCAGAAAACCACATCTGCCCAAATCATGTTGTGAAAGACACATAGCTTTTAGATTGCCCCTGATGGCTGGCACATTATGCAGAAACGTCCCAAGGTTACTTATGTAACCCTAGTTCCTTGAAGGAACGAGACGCTGCATTGAAACGCTTTTGGGGAACGTCCCTGACGAGACCGACTCTGAATATCGTGTGCAATCAGTCCATCGGAAAGGCGTGACGTCACAGGCGGGGTGACGTAGCGACCAGGAAGCTATAAAAGCACGTGCCGTGCAGCTGGCTTCAGCTTCGAGTAGGGAAGCAAGCGCCGACAGGGGTGCCGGGAGTATGGCTCTGCGACGCAGAGTCTCGTTCCTTCAAGGAACTAGGGTTACATAAGTAACCTTGGGACGTTCCTTTTCAGGAACTCGAGCTGCGTCGAAACGCTTTTGGGGAACGATGTGCCCACGCTGCCAGACTTCCAAATCCCTGCCTAGTGTGTAGTCAAAGAGCACAGCTAAGACGAGAGAACAGAAGAGCCCGGCGTGGCTCGCATGTCAAGATCGTAAAATCGGACAAATGTGGAGGGCGTGGACCACCCCGCAGCGTTGCAGATGTCCAAGAGGGACACACCTGCTGAGAAGGCCTTGGAGGCCGCCATACCCCGAGTAGAGTGAGCCTTGGCCCCCAAAGGAGGGGGAAGACCAGAGGACTCATAGGAGACGTTGATAGCCTCGACTATCCAACGACTAAGGGTCTGCTTGGTGGCAGGAGAACCCTTGTTAGAAGGACCGTAGCAAACAAGCAATTGGTCCGATTTTCTCCACAGGGCAGCTCTGTGGACGTATGCGTCCAGTGCTCGCACTGGACACATACAGTTTAGCTTCTCTTGGTCTGGCTCCCGAAAGGGAGGAGGACAGAAGGCCTGCAGTATGATAGGTTGTGGTGTAACAGAGGGAACCTTCGGAACATAACCCGCTCGAGGGTATAAGAATGCTTTGGCCATACCAGGGGCAAAGTCTAAGTAAGTTGGCTCGAATGGAGATTTACAAAGAGCCTCTAAAACCACAACCAAATCCCAGGGGGAACACGGGATCGTACTGGAGGTCTCAGCCTCAGCGCACCGCGGAGGAAACGTGTAACTAAGGGGTGTCTACCCACTGACTGATCATTGAAAGGGACATGGAAAGCAGCTATGGCCGCCACGTAAACCTTTAAGGTGGAGTGGGATAACCCCGCAGAGAGCCTGGCTTGTAAAAACTCCAGAACTGTACCAACTGGGCAGTCTGCTGGGTCAAGCTGGCGGTCTCTGCACCATGAAGTGAAGAGCTTCCACTTCAGGGCGTACAGTTTCCTCATAGAGGGAGCTCTGGATTGGAGTAGGGTCTCAACAACCTCCGTTGAGAGACCAGCTGCTAACAGCTGTGCCCCCTCAGGGGCCACACCCACAGCTTCCACAACTCCGGGCGAGGGTGAATCATCGTGCCCTGCGCCTGTGAGAGTAGGTCTGTCCTGATCGGTATCTCCCACGGAGAGCCATCGAGGAGCGAGACTAGATCTGAGAACCATACTCGGCCCGGCCAGAACGGGGCTACTAGTAGTAGACGGGCCCCGTCCCGGCGTACTCTCGCCAGAACTCCCGGGAGCAGAGCGATAGGGGGAAAAGCGTACAGACGAAGCCTCGGCCAGGTCTGTACCATAGCGTCCAGTCCCAGAGGAGCTGGATGAACTAGAGAGAACCAGAGGGGACATTGCGATGTCTCCTGAGTCGCAAAGAGGTCCACCTGGGCTGTGCCAAATACTCTCCATATCTGCTTCACCACCTCGGGGTGAAGCATCCATTCCCCGGGCTTCGGCCCCTGTCTGGACAGTATGTCTGCTCCCACATTCAATCTCCCAGGAATATACACTGCTCTGATCGAGAGGAGTTTGCCCTGGGACCACAGAAGGATCTGGTGTGCCAGCTTGTACAAGGGGCACGAACACAGACCCCCTGGTGATTGATATAAGAGACCACTGATGTGTTGTCGGTGCGCACCAACACATGGTGACCTCTCAGGTCTGGGAGGAAATATTTCAATGCTCGATAGACTGCTAGTATCTCTAGGCAATTGATGTGCCATGTCAGATGGCGACCACTCCACAGACCGCGGGCAGGGTGGCCACTCATGACCGCACCCCAACTGGTGAGGGACGCATCTGTCGCTAGCGTTACACGGCGACAAGGAACTCCCAGCACCGGGCCCTGATTCAAGAACCAAGGTTTCTTCCACATGTCTAAGGCACGAAGGCACCGCCGCGTGACCTTGATAACTCGAAGTGGATTTCCCCTCGGGGAAAAGCCCTTGGACTTGAGCCACCACTGTAGGGGTCTCATGTACAGCAGGCCAAAAGGTATCACGTTGGACGCAGCTGCCATCAGCCCTAACAATCTCTGGAATTGTTTGACAGTGAGTGACTGGCCTTCTTTGACTCTCTCGACTGATGTGAGGATCGACTCGATCCGAGCAGGAGACAAGCGTGCCTGCATCGTGGTCGAATTCCACACTACGCCTAGATAGGTGGTTCTCTGAACTGGAGAAAGTACACTCTTCTTGGCGTTTAGTCTCAAACCCAGCTCCCCCATGTGTGCGAGAACGACATCTCGATGTCGAGCCGCCATCTGCTCTGATTGAGCTAGGATCAACCAATAGTCGATATAATTTAAAATGCGGATGCCCTGCATACAGAGGGATACCAGAGCCGCATCCATACATTTCGTGAACGTGCGGGGTGAGAGTGCGAGGCCAAAGGGAAGTACTCGATATTGACTTGAAACTTGTAAGCTTTGCCCCCGAAAGCGAACCTCAGAAACTTCCTGTGTTGTGGAAGGATGGATATGGAAGTATGCGTCTTTGAGATCTATTGTGACAAACCAGTCCTCGGATCTGATTTGAGCTACAATCTGTTTGACAGTGAGCATTTTGAACTTCAGTGACATTACTGAGAGGTTTAGATGACATAAGTCTAAGATCAAACGCAACTCCCCATCCTTCTTTGGAACTATGAAATACCGGCTATAAAACCCGGACTCCCTGACTAGAGGAGGGACCACCTCAATGGCCTCCTTCCTAAAAAGGGTATTCACTTTTTGTTCCATAACCACAGCCTGCAGGAGGCCGACTATTGTCTTTCCACTGTGCGCAGGACCCATTGAGATACATTGGCAGTAGTTTCCACGCTGCTAGCTAATGTACTAAGGGAATCAGTCTCTCGAGACTGATCTCTGGAGTAAGAGGCCCCCGAAGGGGAGGCGAGTATCACAGCTCCGCTACGCTCACGGGCGGAAATAACTGAGTAGTGATCGCTGGAGGCCGCTGCACCCTGAAACTCCGGCAGGGTTGGCAGACCCACCTCCCGAGGGCACTGAGGTGAGACGGGCACAGTGTAATGAGGTGGACACCGCTCTACCCCAGTAGGGGCTGCCCTCTGTAGTCGTGACTGTTTGTACGTGGAGGGGGCTGCTCCCGCCCAGCAGTCCCTCCAGTACATCTAACTTCATGAGTCAAATAACTGTCATTATATTCCTCAGAATTACTTAAATCAAACAATCAGACAAGTAAATACGGTCTGGATTGTGATAAAGTACACATATAGTGATATATTGACTTCTCAGTCATATTCCTCAGAATTTAAAAATAATCAAACAATCAGACAAGTAAACACGGTCTAGATTGTGATTAAGTACACATTGAAGTGATAGAACCAACTCCTGCTTATTAAATGGAGTTAAAATAACCAGACACGCGGTCGGGTATGGAAAAATTCACATCAAAACTGAAAATGATGTAATACACGCGTTGCCTCGACAGCGCGCGAATAGCTTAGTCACACAAACAATATTAATCCCCTCGGAGATTAAATAGCTGCTCACTAACGCTGCCCGTATAATGACACTGTTTGTTTTATACTGTGCTTATGCAACTTTGTTTGTGCAACTACAAGCTCGCCGACGCCCTCCGTGTCAATCTCCTCGGAGAAAGAAAGGCAGAGCGTCAAGCCCGACGCTCGGGGGGAAGAGCCGAAGCTCGGGCTTCCAAACCCCGGAATCAGGCAGATCTGGTGGGTACGGTAGGAGATAAGGACGTGCCCGTCTCCATACCTTCCAGCAGATCGATCTGCGAACCCAACGAATGCCGGTGCGGCTTCGCCTCGGCGAAAGCGGAACCGGCATCGCGAGGAACGCTTGCGAAGGCTCACTTCTCGAAGAGAGCCCTGCGGGATCGAAGCGTCCGCATTGGTATTCGTTCACAATGCGGGCAGTCGGCCCCCTCGAGAGCCGACTCAGCGTGCTTCGATACCAGGCAAGCCACGCACAAACTGTGTGTATCCCCACTCGTAATGTAGCGAGGGCAGGGAGGAACACACAATCTGTAACGTGGCTTGGAATCGCCCTTCAAATGTTTGGTCTTTTGCTTTTGCTTAGGCATATTGAGCTGTTTTAGCGATCTTTTAATGGCTAAGGGACAGACAACAATAAATAGGACCAACAGGACAGAATTTTGACATGCACACACGGAGCGCTTGCTGACAGATTCGAAGCTGAAGCCAGCTGCACGGCACGTGCTTTTATAGCTTCCTGGTCGCTACGTCACCCCGCCCGTGACGTCACGCCTTTCCGATGGACTGATTGCACAAGATATTCAGAGTCGGTCTCGTCAGGGACGTTCCCCAAAAGCGTTTCGACGCAGCTCGAGTTCCTGAAAAGGAACTTTAGCTCTCCCCGTTTCAGACGAGGGAAGTCTCTCTCTGGGAACTCTGTTAGGATGCAGGAGTAGAGTGATGGAAGAACAGTATGTGCATAAACACTCAGAAGATAAAAGAGCCCAATGATAAAAGCAATTCAGCCGCCCGTCTCGCTCACTTGCGCTGCATTTCTGTCTTTACTGTTACAAGTAATGGAAACAGGTGGATAAGCTTGCATTGATGGATTCCAAAAATTGTTGGAGAAAGATTTTTTAAATGGACATTAACAGTATATTGGTGGCCTGTCTCCTTTAATGCATCCTCCATCACCCTTCCATAAATGGGTACATAGTGAAAGTTTCACAAAACATTTGGGAGGACGCTCTAAGGGCTTGTCTTATCAATCTAGTGAAATATTTATAGCGCGGATGTATTTCTCAGAGAAATCAATCTAGGTTACTGACAGAGAAATCAATCTAGGTTACTGACAAAGAAATACATTACAAGTCTGAAAATAACATAACATAGGTAGCATTACAGAAATCCACAATCAATCAATCATTCAGTCAATCAAGCTGATATAGGAACAAATCATACTAGGTAAAATCATGGTTCCTATATATAGTCAGGCAAATGTAAATTAAATTAAATTAAAATTAAATTAAATTAAATTAAAAAAAGGCATAAAGGTTGCATTAAATAATATATTCTCCATACAAAAATGAATCAATGAATGAATGAATGAACGAACAAATGGAAAAACAATGGTTCTTACAGTTAGAAATTCTTTAAAAAATATATATATATAGGAAAGGAAAAGAAAGGAAAGGAAAGCTCTTTGTGCATAAATGGAATCCACATGATCTGATTTTCATTTGAAATCCTTATTCAGTTAACACAAATTACTGAAAAGTCATGGAAATTAATAGGTGAAATGGGGTATAAACAACTTTAATATATTATTCTTTATGGTGTTGAAATTTTTTTTTTTTTTTTTTTTTTTCACACATTCATTTCTCAGACACTGCAACTGTAGAAGTCGTGACAAATAAAAGGCATCTAATTGGTGTTTTGTCTGGCTAGGTGCAATTGTCTCATTTCCTGTCAGGCTGATGAATGATTGGATGATTGATTCTTCAGCGTGATGCGGCTCACGGACACGCGGCTGATTAGACACCAGAGGGATCGCGCTACGCAACAACAGGGGCCGATCCTTAAGGAACCCGGGACCTGAAGATTGTAATCAGAGATGACGGCTCTCACACAGCGGCCCGCGCGTCACTGCCACCAATCAGATACTTGTCTGGGCAGATTTATTAAATCAGAATGTCCTTTATTTCTAATTGAGAATGAAGGGAAAGAAAATAAAATCTGATCATCAGTGATATTTTAAGGATATTTTTTTTACACTCTGATCAAGTTTAGAATTAAGATTTTTCTTTTTTTATGTTTGGGGGGGAAAGCCTCCCTTATGCTGGATTTATTTGATAAAGTAAAACTTGTAAAAAAAAATTTAATATTATTATGATTTTAAAATAACATTTATATTTGACTATTTGTTCAAATAAAATGTATGAAAACAAAATCTTAATTATTCCAAACTTATATTAAGACATTTTGACAGTTAAGTCACATTATTTTCATCAAATTCAAGTACAATTTTACCACTTTTCTCATTCTTTAAAAAAAAAAAAGAAAGAAAAAAAAAAAAGACTTATTTTGTCTGATTTCAAGCTCCATGCGCTGGCAGGCTGCCGCCGTAACTGGATTGTCACAGTATTGTCACTGAGGACGAAGAGGGTTGAAATAACACAAACAAACAAACCAACCGACGCACCAGCACAATGTACAATGAGCAATCAATGGCTTGAGAATAAGCATGTAATATGAATTAAAAGCTCTCTGCCTGGATTAATTCAGCATTCTGCACAGGACAACAAGAGAAACATACTATAGTGCTGACTGGAAAAGCAGATTAAACAGAGTTTAAACAGAAACTGAAGTGGTTTGCAAAAAAATAGCAAGAGAGAAAAAAACTAAAAAGTGTGGGAGGAACATCCACAAGCGGACAATCAAGAAAAAAAAAATGCATGATGGGTAAAGTGAGAAATGGTGGTCTGTTGTGAGTTCTGACTCATACTTGAACATACAAGACGTGATAGAACGAGTAGCCCATTGAGTTAATTGAGCGATGCCTTCTATAATTCCCAACACACACACTTAAAACCCACCAGACTGAGTTTGACATGAAAAGTATAAGCACGTCAAGTCCTGTGAAGCATGATTGACACTAGGAATCACACACACACTTCATGTCTCCATATATCATCAAGCGTTATTAAAGTAAAGCCATCCATTCAGTCAATAAATGAGCAAACAAAAACAACGGTCACATCACAGGCAAATAAATGAGGAGATAAGACGGAGGAGCGTTAATGAAGATCTGAGCTTCGTCTTCTGCTGGAACTCCTGGACATCAAACGTTCTTGGCATATTTTTTAAAGTGCCCCTATTATGCCATTTCGAATATTGCCTGTCATGCTGTGTGTAATGTAGTTGCATATGAATGTAAAGGAGTTGTAAACCAAAAGTACATGATAAATAAAGATATTGTCTGGCAAAAGAAAGAATCGACTTTGAACAGCTAGAATGATTTGTCAGAATATTGAATCCCACTTCCGTGACGGCTACAAATAACTCATTTGCACAATGTCCATCCTTGTTCAGCGTTGGCCGGCCACAAAAAGCTTGACCTCCCCTCAAACACTGAAGCTTGTTTGTGTGTGATAACGTCATGCAAGAACACGCTGTGTAAGCAAATAATAAATGTTTATATTTTTTATTGAGCGTTCAAATTAAGGAACTATGGCAATGGGCATGTGGTATCTGACACACGCTGTACTCGGTAGACTAATCACAACAGACTGGGCCATCTGACCAATCAGAGCAGAGTAGGGGTAAAGGGTAAGAGGGGTTTAGAGAGACTGAATCTTTGAATGAACTAATTGTTTGAGAATCGTTGGAAAATGAGGTGATATTAAATGCATATAATGAGAAGAAAGCTTTTTTGACCTTACCAACATTTTTGGCCTTAGGACATATTTTATTCCCTATTTGTGCACTGTATCTCCTTTAATAATCACACATGTTCAAAACTAGCAATTCTTCTGAATTGTTGTATTTGTATTTTGATTTTTAGTGTGGATTCTCATGTCAAAACCAAAACAATACAGAAAGAGAGAGAGAGAGAGAGAGACAGAGAGAGCAGGATAATCACACCACTTAACACAGTCATGAGAAGAGAGCAAAAAAAAATCAATCTTAAGATACGAGTGGTTTAGAAGTCATTTTGAAATATGTATTCCACCTGCAAAGAAGTCTTTTGAATTAAACAGGTCGGACTGGAGGAAAAGGAATGCTGAATGCAAACGCTCCTGCTGTATATTTCATGAGAGTACAGTGAGTGGTGTTTTGTATATCGTCAGTGTTCAGATAAGATAACGCACTCTTACTTCATGTGCGATAGTACCTCTGTCATCTGCCAAAAGTCAGGCAAATACAAGGCTGCTTTTGTAAGAGAAGAGGGCAAGATAAGGACAAAAGAGTGTTTTTTAATTAAACATATTCTAGATCGGGTGACCTGCTGTGGATGACAAAATGTCAAAAGTCACCTCAAGTACTCCAACAATCACCAACCTCATTTATAAAAGATTTCTGAGAAATCACTCACAATAATATCCTTCCTGTTGGACACAAACTATGTTCAGTCAAAACAGAAACTGTTTGCTTTCTTAACGCACGTCTCCCATTGTGCATAATCAATTCAGAAGTTTCTATTAAAAATCAACTGAAAAAAACTTTGAGGAAAAAAAATGGTTAACTGAAAGTTTCCTTACAGTGACAAATTTACTATTGTAAAAAATTTACATTTTACATGTAAAGTATGTGTAATAATGCTCTAAAATATTGTAAAAAATGCTATTAATTAACATATAATTAACAGTGAAAAACAGTAAAAGCATATTCATTTCATTTATTTTATTTTATAAAGTAATAATATCAGACAACTGATATATTTGAAAAATAAGTTTTAAAAGATACTTACCACAAGAAAATGAGCTTAAAGCTTAATTTTAGGATTTATATATTTTCATCAATTTGGATCTGAATGAATGAAACTGGTAAGAAATAGGTAAGATTTCTGCATAAACTAATTTGCACATATTTGATTTTATTTAAATAATCGTTTTCATAATGCATTCGGTATTCTTAGAATCAGCATAAATCTGGTCATTTTGAAAGAAAAAAAATGATACTGTGAAGCATGCATCAAGCAATATTCTGCAAAAGAATCAAACTTGATTTACTGATTATCTAAAAACAACCTGTTGGTTGTGTATTTTAAACCATTTAGTTTATTAGTACTATTACTGAAATCATACATGGCTGATTAAACCAGTTTTTGTAAATGTGAAGTAAATATTGAGTTAATTTGCCACCCAGTCTACAACCTACAACCTTACAGTTACAACACAAATTCACCAGTTAAGACCCTAAATGTAACCTGTTTTAGGCTAGAAACATGTGGAAATGTTCTGCAGGATAAACTTGACCTTCAACCTCCACAACCATTTCCAAAGTCCTGAAAAGTGTGTAGCAGTGGTGTTTGAGCGGTAAACTTACATTCAGATGTGACTGCATTCTGTTTCACATGGAACATATGTCACATTAACGAAGTGATAATGAATTGCGATAAACTGAATTTCATGTTGACTTTAACATCAGGATCGTTTAAAGTTCACATTTTAAGGCACATTGCTTCTCTTGATGGGTAATAAAAGAGCTGCAGTAAAAATCATGAAGTCATAGTCCCGTAAAATCATGAGTGTGTTAATGGGATTTTACTTACACAAGCAGACAGAAATCTACACTGTTTTATAGTCAGATAGCACTGAAATACGCATTGGTGGTCTTCATCTCTTACTAAAGTCAGGGAGACAGACGTCTTACTGTCTGACCACTAACCATCACTGCCAACATAAACTAGACACTGACAACCCTCATAAACACCTCCACACGACTCAGTGGCTTAACCACACTGTTTATAAAGATCAGTACTTTGTGACAATGAAAGGACAGCAAGTCACCTCATGTGACCCTGCACAGCTACTGAATAAAGCTAAGCAGCAGTTACACCACAAGGCTGTCTTGGTAAGTTTAAAAGCTACTGGATCATGTCTTAGTGAACGGTGTGTCTTTCATAAAAATAAAAAAAAAAATAGATTAATAAATGAAACAAAAAAAAAAAAAAATTAAAATAAAATAAATTAATAAATACTTTTACTATTAAAGTAATACTAGTAATACTACACAACACACTTTCTCATTTCCAGCCAACATACTGTTCTGTATTTAAAAATTTCTAAATCAAGAAGTTGGGGTAAGCAAAATAAAATTATTTCAAACAGAAAACAAGATTATTTTGCTTGCCCCATTGGCAGATTATTTTGCTTGTTTTTTTTTTTTTTTTGTTTGTTAGTTTTTTTCAACAAGATAATAAATTTCAATTGTCTAGAAAATCCTTCTTGATACAAAATTTTTTAGATATTTTGGCTGGAAACGAGACTAAGAAAAAAAAATAAAAGCTCGAAAAGCATTTTTTGCAGTGTACTAAATATACAATTATGTAGTTATTATTAATATTTTGATACATTTTCAAATTTTGTTGTTTTAAAATATTTAGCATTTTAGCTAAATTTTTAGTAAGTTGTTGCATGTTTTTGTCATTTTTAGTATTTTTTTATTTATTTTATAAGACTTAAAGTAAATAAAGTTTATCATTTTAATTTTAGTTTAACTTGATGTACAAAAATAACAAAAACTGAATTGAAATGAGAACTTTTGCCTTGGCATCTAGTTTTTTATAATTTAATTTAATTTATGCTTGATTATTAATGCTGATTTGGCACTCTTTTTTATTATTTTTAAATGAAAAAGGTGAATAGCACATTAAACTGCCTGCTCTAATAAAAATAACTGAAGAAGCAATAGAACATCTAAACTTTATTTGCCCCTCTGTCCAACCTTCTCACATACAGCTTTTTTCTTATGCATCACTCATTGGATTTACAGAACTTTTTCTAACACTGTTTTGAGTATTTGACTTCTAAGGATTATCCCTAGTTCTACACCAAATCCTAAATGAATAGTTCATCCAAAATTGAAAATTTGCTAAAAATGTACTCACCCCTAGGCCATCCAAGATTTAGATGAGTTTATTTCCTATTCAGATTTGGAGAAATGTAACATTGCATCACTTGCTCAGCAATGGATACTCTGCAGTGAATGGGTGCCGTCAGAATCTGATAATTTGGAGAGTCCAAACTGTCACATACCGGGACTCATTTAGTGTGTTTTTGCCCCTGTGACCCAGTTTCTGTCTTCCGTCTTTGGTTTGATTAGTTCCCAGGTGTGTCTATTCATTTCCCCATGTGTTCTATTTCCCGGTTAATTTAGTGATTCCATCCACCTGTGTTTCCCCATTATCCCTTGTACAAAAGCCTTGTCCTTTCAGTTCTGTTTTGTCGGGTCTACTTGCCACTTGCTACCAGTCACCAGTTACTTGCTACTTACCTGTGTCTTCCTCTGAGATCCATGTTTGGATAATGCCTATGTTGGATTTAATAAAGCCTTGTTTCGTTTATCCTTCGGCTCCGTGTTCCTTCCAGCAGCGTAAGCCGTGACACAAACATCTGATAAAGACATCACAATAATTCACACCACTCCAGTCCATTAATTGACACCTTGTGAAGTGGAAATCTCTGTGTTTGTAAGAAACAAATGCATCATTATGATTTTAACTTCAAACTGTTCCCTCTTTTTAAAATACAAGTCCTTTATCTATAATATACCTTAGTTTCTGTAATGAAAAATCTTGTCTGAATCAGGAGAGAAATATCCACAGATCAAGAACAGTTCACAAGCCAAAACCGTTCGAAAAAAATATGTCAGTGGATTTTGATTCGGGAGGACAACAGGTAATGGACTTTATTATGGATTATGGACTTATATTACAGCAACGGTTTGAAGTTAAAAACATCTTAATATACGATTTGTTTCTTACAAACGCATAGCTTTTCTCTTCAGAAGATGTTAATTGATGGATAGAGTCATGTAGATTACTTTTTTAATCCTCGTGTGAATTTAAAAAAAAAAATTCTAAAATTAGTGATAATATGTGAATATGTATTACACGTCTCAAACACTTTTTGCCATTCATAAAGACATACCATACCAATCATCTATTTAGGGCCGAGATCAATGTAGTGTGACTTTATTAAGACGTCTACACCATTCATTCAAAGACCTCTTACATTTCTAAGAGAATATAGGTTTATCTTAGCGTGAATAAAGAATATCATCCGTGCTTGTCACATCTTTTCTTTCTCCTTTTCATCTTACCTTTTCTTCCTACATCATTTTAAAGACACCATCATCATTTCCCATATATGTGCTCAGAGAGACTCATTACCGTGTTCCTTTCTTCCTCTGAGTTTAGTTTTGTTCCTCACAGTGTGTTGACATCTCCTGCCACACACTTTGTCTGCAAAACATCAGTAGAGTCCTTGTTAGACCTGGCAACCAATTTAGTTCCCTGACACTCAAATATAATCAGCATACTTTGGTTTATATGACCATAATATGACGTGTGAT